>NC_041352.1:26717880-26720380 GCF_004354835.1 Perca flavescens
GATGAGAGGCTGTTCCCCCCCTCCCCCGCCGCCTGTTGTCGTGGTGATGATGGCGAGGAGGCTGATGTCCGGCCTTTGTGTCCCGGACGTTTCCTCCGAGTCTGATTGGTCCAACGCTCCCAAAAGGCCTCCGGTTACTGCCCACAGCCAGGCCGCACCAAGGTCATAATTCACTTTTTACATTTATTTTTTTGCTTTATTTATTTTTTAAATGTAAAGTATATATGTATATATATATATATATATATATATATATATTTTAATTTAAAATGTATATATATATATATATTTTTGTATTTTGTATTTTTTGTGTTTAAATGTTTTTTGATATTTGGAGAAAGCTGACAATCTGAAATATGAAATAATAGATCAAACGGATCATTAGCATCAGTCTTTTTTTTTATTTAAAATGTGCTAAATTAGTGATGACTTTTCACATTTATTCATAAAGTATTTTTTTATTAATTGAGGATTTTATAATATGCTTATAAATGATGATGATTTCCACGATCTTTTTATCGGTCAGCGGAGACTGAAATGTACTGAAGACGATGAGGATAAAAAGTGTCAGCAAAAGTACAACGTTGTCTAATATTAACATTGATTGTATTACATATTGTATTTTTTTTTTTTACTTATTTCAAAATGAGGTGATAAAAACTTAAAATAAATATAATAATATATTTATATATCTTTCTCTGTCTTCTGGACCTTCAGAAAAAACATGTTCAGGTTTGGCTGGGAAACTAAAACTCTTAAAGAATAATTCAATGTATAATTCAAAGTTAAAGTGTATTAACCCTCCTGTTGATCTGAAACTTCGTCGAAATTTCAACATTTTGTTGTTTCTTTTTCTCCACTTTTCTCCACGTTTTTGTCGATTTTATTCACGTTTTTTTGTCACTTTTTGGCATTTTTTATTCTTCAAAGTCTTTTTTTTTTTAATAACAAATTAAATAAACTGGCAACTTAAACGTAATTATAATAGTCAGAACAATGCAATGTTTCACACACACAAACACACACACACACACACAACACACACACACACACACACACACACACACACACACACACACACACACACACACAGGTAGACACAGGTAGACACAAACTAACACACACACACACACACACA
Organism: Perca flavescens; assembly: GCF_004354835.1. Taxonomy (NCBI): domain Eukaryota; kingdom Metazoa; phylum Chordata; class Actinopteri; order Perciformes; family Percidae; genus Perca; species Perca flavescens. The sequence continues at coordinate 26,719,019 of NC_041352.1, forward strand.
TGGACAGACACAGACATACACACACACATACATGTAGACACAAGTAGACACAAACACACACATACACACGCAGGTAGACAAAAACACACGAACACGGACAGACACATGGACACAAAAACACACAGACAGACGCACACACAGACGCGCACGCACGCACGCACGCACACAAACACACACACACACAAAAGGTAGACACAGACACACACAGAGACACACACTCACACACACACACACACACACACATGTAGACACAAACACACACACACATGGACAGACAGACACACACAAACACACACACACACACATGTAGACACAAACACACACACACACAGACAGACAGACACACACACACACACACACACACACACACACACACACACACACACACACACACACACACACAGACACACTTATTGAAATATGTTTTATTTCACTTTTTTCCAATTTTGTTGTCACTTTTTTTAACAAGTTTTTGTCACCTTTGGCCATGTCTACGATGGTTTTTGGGGGATTTTCAGGTTTTGTTGATTTTTTTTTTTCCTGCGTTTTTGTAGCTTTTCCCAACATTTGTGAGTTCTTTCAACGTTCTGTTGTCATAGTTGTGATATAAAACATATGAGGACAATATGAGAGTTGAACTAGAATCACCACCAGAAAGTCAGACTCTTACAGCTTCTGAAACGTAGAATTCAAGCTGTATTAAAAGCATCTTTTTCTAATAAAATCTCTCTTCACGGAGCCGATCTCTCAGCAGGTCCCAGCCTCATAATTAGCATTCCCTGCGCCGCTTTACTGCACGCCTATAATTAGATGTTGTGAAAGATGGATTACCCAGAATTCCTGAGGAACAGACAACCCTGTAATTTATCAGACGGAGGCGGAGAAGAGAGAAGAGTTCAGGGTTAAATCGAACAGAGAAGAAGCGCTCGCGCACGTCAACGCAACGGAGAACTCGTAGGATTTAATTTAGATAAAACTTTATTCACTTAACCCTCGTTTTGTCTTCCCGTTGACCGTGTGATTTTGTGTTTTTCTGGGTCGAAATGTCAACATTTTGTTGTTCTTTTTCTACACTTTTCTCGATGTTTTTGTCAATTTTATTCCACTTTTTTGGCGTTTTTTTAATTTAGTTTTTGTCATTTTTTTAACACGTTTGTTGCCGATGTTTTTTGTCACTTTTTTGACCTTTTTAATTATGTTTTAGCCAATTTCTTAACATGTTTTTTTTCTCTCACTTTTTAGGCCTTTTTTTTATTAAGTTTTTGCCAAGTTTTTTTTCTCACTTTTTGGCCTTTTTTTAATGAAGTTTGTGTCATTTTTTAACACATATTTTGTCGCTTTTGCTGTTTTTTTTTGTTCACC
>NC_041352.1:26727880-26735380 GCF_004354835.1 Perca flavescens
TTGGTGTTCTCTCAATGAGCTTCATGAGGTAGTCACCTGAAATGGTTTTACCTTCACAGGTGTGCCTTGTCAGGGTTAATTAGTGGAATTATTTCCCTTATTAATAAAAAACCAAAGGGTGGCTACTCTGAGGAATCTAAAATATAAGACATGTTTTCAGTTATTTCACACTTTTTTGTTAAGTACATAATTCCATATGTGTTCATTCATAGTTTTGATGCCTTCAGTGAGAATCTACAATGTAAATAGTCATAAAAATAAAAAGGAAACTCATTGAATGAGAAGGTGTGTCCAAACTCTTGGCCTGTACTGCATGTATATCCTACAATGAGATCAGAGTGGATTCTGCGGAGATGTTCAGTTGGGAGTTTTTGTCTGAACTTACTTCCAGAGTTGCGTAGAAAACCACGTCCAGCGGGGAGAGTTCCTCGGCTGCGTCCTGTCAGAGAGACAGAGAGAGAGAAAGAGAGAGAGAGAGAGAGACAGATGGTCAGACCCTCTCAGGGTAACTTTGGGTCAAAGCCGAGGAGAGCTGCACCAATTAAACAGGTTTTGTGCATCTGACGTACGTATAGTGAAGTGAGAGGACTGCTGGAGCCCTCGCTCTCTCCGTCAAACAGATGGGATTACATGTTTCTCAGACCACTTAAACTGAATTTTTTCATTCAGAACGCAAGAGAAGATAAGAGTTTGCATGTAACTAATAATTGCTTTTCTCGATTATTCTGTTTTTTGTCATCATTGGGAGTCAAAATCATAATCACGATTACATTTTGATGATGAAAAAAATGTGACAAATGGTGTTTTAAGCCCCCAACGTTTCCTTCCAGGCAGCCCCTGACTTCAAGGCATCTAACCCTAACCCCAACCCTAACCCTAACCATAACCATAACCATAACCATTGCCTAATCCTAGTGCCTTCCATGCAGCGCTGCCTGGAAGGAGACGTTGGGGGCTTAAAACACCATTTGTCACATTTTTTTTATCATCAAAATGTAATCGTGATTATGATTTTGACTCCCAATGATCACAAAAAAACGGAATAATCGAGAAAAGCAATTATTAGTTACAGGTAAACTCTTATCTTCTCTTGCGTTCTGAATGAAAAAATTAAGTTTAAATAGGAAAAGTATCAAGGCAAATTTCACAGTTGTATGTGTTTTTTTTTTTTTTTAAGTTCAATAACTGCAACATCTTTCCAGAAGTCAACGTGTAATCGTGTTAAATTATCGTGATTTCAATATTGACCGAAATAATGGTGATTGTATTTTTTTTCACCATAATCGAGCAGCCCTACTGCCCCGCTCTTATTGTGTTTTCTGCTCGTTTTCGTGAACTTCCTGTTTTATTTTGAATTCCACTGTTTGGTTACAGCCTTGGTCACTTGTCTTCCTGTCTTTGTTTGTTTTTCCCGCCTTTTCTGATTGTTCTGCCCCGCCCTGATGTCTTCCACCTGTTGTATCACCTGTCCCTTGTTAGTGTTCGTTACCCTGTGTATATAATCTCTGTGTTTCTCTCGTCCTTTGTCTGATTATTACGTTACGTTCTGTCTGTCTGCCTTGTTTTGTTCTTTGTGTTCCTGCGTTAGCCTAGAAATCTAGACGCACCCTAGCGGGGGGGTCTAGCAACTTGACTTATGAGCTGGAAAAAACCAAACTGTAGTCAGGCCAATCACATCGTTTATAGAGTCGGTGGGCGGGGCTTATGGCTGCTGCTGGTGAACAGAGGTCTTCTGGAAGACTTGGAGTTCAGCTTTTCTTTGAGAAAAGAACAAAGAACGGCACTGAAGTCATTCTTTAAAAAGGGAAGATGTGTTCGGAGTTTAAAGTTTAATCTACCAACTAGCGTTGCTCTGATTGGTTGTAGAGCTATCCTATTGCGTGCAGATGGAATTTGAAAGACAACCGTTGACCCCGCCCCTCTGATTGAGCCCTGACCAATGGGGAGTTCCCAGACCTCAACATCTGCATGTGGGTCTGGCTAGTCAACATGGCATCATGACTTTGCGTAAACATACACGCCACTTTCATAAAGCCAAATGGTGTGTTATTGTACGCATTTTCAGCTATCCACGTGTATGCCTACGCCGTATACAGCTGATGTAAACATACCCACCACGTGGCCTCGCCACGTTGCGTGTTATCGCGAGAACGCGACGTACTATCGCGAGAACTACGTCACACACTTGTTAAAAAAACAACAAAAAAAACAAAAAACGGTTGGGTTTAGGAAAAGAAGAAAAGAAGGGAAAGGCTTTAGTAACAAAACAGTGACAAAAACACGGAAAATAACGACAAAAACACGCTTAGGACAACAACAAATGCTTGGGTTTAGGAAAGAAACATTGGGTAAGGCTTATTAATTTAATATTTTAATATTTTAATATTTTCTATTTAAAAAACGGGAAAAACGGCCGAAAAATAGCCACATGCTGGGTGTGAACCCAGCTCTCCAAAGGGAAAGTCCTGTGTTTTGCACATCCACCACCCCAACCTGCCTCCTTACTCAATCCCCCGTTCCTTTATACTACTCGCTACGGCGGAAATTGACTCTCAATGTAGGTCAATGGTGGCCGATTTGCGTTGATATACATGCAAAAATGCGATTATGCGTCTTGAAAACATGCAAAAACGGAATACAAATTGACGCCAATTCATGAGATCAGTCTGGGCTAGGTCTGCATGCTTTTTTTTGGGTTCAGGCACAACAGTGGTAGTGACCCTAGTCACCTGGTAGTCCAGTATCCCCAGGGGCTCGTAGGACGAGAAGTTCTCCAGTTTGGACTTGAGGATGACGGGGTTTCCTCTCCAGCGCGCCTCGATCACCTTCTTCCCGTTCTCGTAGTAGAGGCAGCGCTTGTACTCCACGAGGCCGAGCACGCACAGGTCCTCGCACATGTCGCCCGTCACCGAGCCCTCGCCGAACTCCAGGCACTGCATCGCAGAGCAGAGGCACACAACACACCGGGGGTTAAACTACACACCCTGAACAAGGTCATCCGATCCAATCCATTTTATTTATATAGCACATTTAAAAAAAACAAACAAAGGTTTACAAAGTGCTGAACAAGAGATATCACATAAAAACACATAAATCAACACACGATCACACAGTTCTCATGCTGGGTTAAAAGCCAGGGAATACAAGTGAGTTTTAAGACGAGATTTTAAAGATTCGAGGGTTGGGGCCACCTGAAACAGCACGGTCACCCCTGGTTTTTAAACCTGGTTTTCGGAGTCGATCAGTAGACCTAAGCGAACCGTGACGGGGCGTAAACATGTAAGAGGTCTGAGATGTAGCGGGGTGCCAAACCCCATTCGGTGATTTAAAAACAGAAAATAAGATCTTAAAATGTATTCTAAAATGGACCGGGAGCCAAAGTAGCGAGGCCTAGACTATGGTGTTATGTGTTCGTGTTTGCGAGTTGCAGCCGAGTTTTTGTACTAACTGTAAGCGTGAAAGAGAGGTTTGGTTTTTAACAACGTTATTTATCGGTTTATCAAGTTTAAAACCATTGTCTATTTTGACACCTAGATTTGTGACTATGGGTTTCACATATTGTTGCAGCGAGAAGGAGTAATTGCTAATGATCGCTGTGGATCGGAAAGGTGCTTCCAATTAAAATACATGTAATACACACAAAAAACATGAAATACGTGACCAAATGTTGAGGTACTTGTACTTTACTTGAGTCTTTTCTTTTTGTGCCACTTTCTACTTCTACTTCACTACATTTCAGAGAGAAATATCGGACTTTTTACTCCACTATATCTGTTACAGCTTTAGTTACTAGTTACTTTAGTTACTCCGCTACATTCATCTGTTCCAGCTTTAGTTACTAGTTACTTTAGTTACTCCGCTACATTCATCTGGTACAGCTTTAGTTACTAGTTACTTTAGTTACTCCACTACATTTGTCTGTTACAGCTTTAGTTACTAGTTACTTTAGTTACTCTGCTACATTCATCTGTTCCAACTTTAGTTACTTTAGTTACTTTAGTTACTCCGCTACATTCATCTGTTCCAGCTTTAGTTACTTTAGTTACTTTATTTACTAGTTACTTTACACATTAAGATTCCTGCACACAAAACACATGTTGTTTATAACAATATGATTTCTTGGCTAACAGGTCCTGGCTGTGTAGCGTCTGATTGGCTCACAGATCCTGGCTGTGTAGCGTCTGATTGGCTCAGTGTCCGGAGGTGTGAGGGATGGAGGAGGATTAGCCGGCTAATCCTGGCTGTAATCCTCTCTGTGCCCACATTCCAACACAAACATCCGTCAGTAAGGAGCTCGGAGACATCACACACCTCCAGCTGCAACCTCACCGGCCAAAACCACTTCTTTTGTTAACCCTAACCCATTTTTTATTGATTTTAACAGCGTTCATACGTTTAGAAAAAACCTGGAAAAATTATGGAATTAAAAAAAAATGCAAATTCCAGGCCTGGAAAAGGTTTTGGAAACATAAAAAGACCCAGAAAGTTTTGAAAAAGTCATGTAATATTTTCAACACAGCATAATAATATGTGATTAATAAATGCATTTTCACCTCAGCGTTGTATTCGGGGAGAGATATTAAGAATCCCTCTATGAACCACATGCATTATCATTCATTTTCTAGTTAAACCTCTGAGGGTCAACTTGTATTCTTATTGGATAATGTTGACTGACATTTTCAGGAACACACAGTCATGGAAATTTGCCGAAAAAGTCATGGAAAAGTATCGGTTAAAATGCTTATGAACCCTGTTATAAACACACCAAATCCTAGCAGCGCAGAGAGCAGCATTTACACTCACATTTGACTAAATAAACGCAAAAGATTTTCACGCAAAAGATTTTCACGCAAAAGATTTTCGAGAAAAATGAACAAAATGTTCCTTTAAAGACTCCCCGAAGTCATTTAAGGTCCGTACGTGTTTTTGATAGATTCATCTGCAACAGAAAGGTGTCGCACCGGTTTGCCCCGGGCGCCACGTAGCGCGTGATGACGTCATCGCGAGCATACGACGTTAAACGACGTGAAAGACGGAAGCCTTTAGCGTTCTGCTGCACAGAGAATCAACGCTCTGGCTGTTATTATTTTTTACTGTACAATAAGAGACAACAATATACATATAGGCACATATCAACTAACTAATAATATACAAAAATACAAATATACAAATAAGACATAATATAAAGACAAGTACACATGGAGTGGGAGATGTAAAGTGCAGAAAGTAATAGTGCAAAGTAGTGTGCAAGATGTATATTGGAATGATAAGTATGTAATGTGTAGAGAAGAGGGTGAGTGGCCAAAGTGGTGATGACCCCTCTTATCCACAGTTCAGTAGAGCATGTTTGTCAAACTCGAGGCCCGCGGGCCAAATCCGGCCGCTCGCAGATGTTGATCCGGCCCGCAAATTAATTTCACAATAAATGTTGGCACACATAGCTTTTGTCGCTTGTCTGAAGTTTTTGTCACTTTTGCGGACGCTTTTTTAAAAACGTTTTTGCCACTTTTTCAGTTTTTTTGTTTTTCGTTTTTTTTTTTTCAATGTTTTTTTTTTTCAATTTTTTGCCACTTTTTTCAGTTTTTGCCACGTTTTTTTTTTTTGTGCTTTTTCAGACTTTTATTTTTCAATGTTTTTGCCACTTTTTCTGAAATTGTTTTACGGATTTTTTCCTCAACTTTTTCCGACGTTTTTTGGCGCTTATTCTGACATTTTTTTCCAATGTTTTTTTTTATCCTTTTGCAACCTATTTTGGTTGTTTTTTTTCTAAGGAACTTTTTCCTGACTTTTTTAGGACTTTATGTCGACCAAACTGTAAGACAGAAGACTTTATAAAACTTTATAACACATACAATAATACGGTCAAAGATATCTGACTTTTCTCTTGAATAAAACCATTTAAATAAACTGTACATCGTGTGGCCCGTAGTGAAGTAGAGTTTGCCCCCCCCACTCATGTAAAGTGTAGAGAAGAGGATGAGAGGCCAAAGAGAGTGATGGCAGTGGGGAAGAAGCTATTCTTATGTCTGGTTGTTTCTGTGCAAAGAAGATTTACAAAAAACTAATTTCCCAGAATCCTTTCCAAACTAAGTGGCACCATCCAGTTTTATACTGTTTTTGGAAATGTTGTAAATGTCCATTTTGAAATGCTTAGACTAACTTCCATTCACCTCGGTGAAATCACAGTTTGGGCTGTTTAACCCTTGTCTTTTCTTCCCGTTGGCCATGAACTTGTTGTCATTCGGGGTCATAATTGAAATTGAACTTTTTTGTTGTACTTTTCCCGACAGTTTTGTCCCTTTTTTTTTTATGCTTATGAGCCTTTTAAAAAAGTTTATATCACTTTTTTTTTAAGTGTTATATTAAATTCATGATCAATAAACCTAATTTATATGACATTATACCAATTTTTCTTTCATTTTTGGACATTTTCGCCTTTTAATGATAGGAAAGCAATGAAAGGGGGAGAGAGAGAGAGGGGAAAGATGCAGGAAATCGTTCCAGGTCGGACTCGAACCCTGGACCTTTTGCGTCAAGGCATAAACCTCTTTATATGTGTGCCCGCCCTACCAACTGAGCTATCCTGGCCATATTATACAAATTTTTTAAGTTTAAAAAAAAGCGGAAATTATGAATTATTTTGATTAATTGTTAAGACCAGAGGATGTTGAGTGGATAAGAGACTGTCAAAGTTCAGTCAGGACACGGTTTTTGAAACCATTTAATCATTTTTGTAAATGCTATAAAATTGAATAAAACACCCAAAATCTAATGTAAATAATCATTATTTTGTATAAATGTTGTATGGGTTCTATACAACGTATATCCAGTGTTATGTTTGGGCAATTTGGTTGAAAGAAACCCATATTTCTGATGTTAAAAAACTTTGAAAATGGGTCAAATTTGACTTGAGGTAAAACACAAGGGTTAAAAAAATGCAGAGCCAGAAGATAACTCAGCTATGGCGAGCTGAGATGATTGGACGAGGTAATCTGAGATGCAGGAAGCGTGACGGACAGACAGACAGACAGACAGACAGATAAGAGGTGCAGACAGGGTCAATTGTCCTGAGGAACAGAGACTCTGTTATTAACTGTGATGAAAGCTGGCTGATGACGGACGCTCCTCCATCTTTTCTGCATCGGACGGTAAACATGTTGAAGGGCAGAGTTTAGAGAACGTTGCGTATTCTGCCCATAGACGGTATATAAACTGGACGGAGACCAGTGAAGGATATTAGAAGTCACTTTACCGGTGAGCACTAGCGTTACTGAGCAGCCTCCAACTGAGCTTGAAGACGTAGATGTGACGTGAGCAACGTGTCTGAAAGTGTGAAGTCTTCTGGTAGCTGTGAGAGAGAAATCTCAATCATTCCCAATCTCACAGAGACGGAGAGTGTAGGTATATGTAAGGAGATAACATAGACACAGGCTAATTACTGATCACTAACATGCTAGTTAACATTAGTAATTACTGATCACTAACATGCTAGTTAACATT
>NC_041352.1:26740380-26747880 GCF_004354835.1 Perca flavescens
CCCAGAGAATTTGGCCCCCCCATGAGAGAGAGACATCATGGCTTTCAAACGAGCAAAGACACAGAAATGGTACATCCTAAGGAAAGCTCATTGTGGGAATTTCGGGAAAGAGACATATACAGTATTAGAGGACCACTAAGGTCTATATAAAAGAGATTTCAGATACAGTATTAGGGGACCACTAAGGTCTATATAAAAGAGACTTCAGATACAGTATTAGGGGACCACTAAGGCCTATATAAAAGAGACTTCAGATACAGTATTAGGGGACCACTAAGGTCTATATAAAAGAGACTTCAGATACAGTATTAGGGGACCACTAAGGTCTATATAAAAGAGACTTCAGATACAGTATTAGAGGACCACTAAGGTCTATATAAAAGAGATTTCAGATACAGTATTAGGGGACCACTAAGGCCTATATAAAAGAGACTTCAGATACAGTATTAGGGGACCACTAAGGTCTATATAAAAGAGACTTCAGATACAGTATTAGAGGACCACTAAGGTCTATATAAAAGAGACTTCAGATACAGTATTAGGGGACCACTAAGGTCTATATAAAAGAGACTTCAGATACAGTATTAGGGGACCACTAAGGTCTATATAAAAGAGACTTCAGATACAGTATTAGGGGACCACTAAGGTCTATATAAAAGAGACTTCAGATACAGTATTAGGGGACCACTAAGGTCTATATAAAAGAGACTTCAGATACAGTATTAGAGGACCACTAAGGTCTATATAAAAGAGACTTCAGATACAGTATTAGGGGACCACTAAGGCCTATATAAAAGAGACTTCAGATACAGTATTAGAGGACCACTAAGGTCTATATAAAAGAGATTTCAGATACAGTATTAGGGGACCACTAAGGCCTATATAAAAGAGACTTCAGATACAGTATTAGGGGACCACTAAGGTCTATATAAAAGAGACTTCAGATACAGTATTAGAGGACCACTAAGGTCTATATAAAAGAGACTTCAGATACAGTATTAGGGGACCACTAAGGTCTATATAAAAGAGACTTCAGATACAGTATTAGGGGACCACTAAGGTCTATATAAAAGAGACTTCAGATACAGTATTAGAGGACCACTAAGGTCTATATAAAAGAGACTTCAGATACAGTATTAGGGGACCACTAAGGTCTATATAAAAGAGACTTCAGATACAGTATTAGAGGACCACTAAGGTCTATATAAAAGAGACTTCAGATACAGTATTAGGGGACCACTAAGGTCTATATAAAAGAGACTTCAGATACAGTATTAGGGACCACTAAGGTCTATATAAAAGAGACTTCAGATACAGTATTAGGGGACCACTAAGGTCTATATAAAAGAGACTTCAGATACAGTATTAGAGGACCACTAAGGTCTATATAAAAGAGACTTCAGATACAGTATTAGGGGACCACTAAGGTCTATATAAAAGAGACTTCAGATACAGCTTTCTACGTCACTAGCCGAGACGAGCTGGCTAACTGCAACCGTTAGCATGCTAGCGTTAGCATGCTACCTCGTTCTCAATGGCAAAGCACTGCTACAGCACACACTAGTTCACCATAATCTACCAAAAGAACTACTTCCATGTGCTCCCTGGTTTAAAAGAAGTCTCCCAGCTAATCCTGCCTTGGAACTGACTGAAGTCGGAGAAACAGCCTTTCTTTTACTGTCTATGGAAACAGCTAGCGAACATGACCCTTACCTAGCTACTGCGCATGTGCGACTACAAACAAAGATAGTACAGAAGAGAAGATGTCTCACTCTGTAGCTAAAACAGAGACCTGAACACACAGGGTGAAAAGAGGAGCTGCAGCAATGTGCAGTACAACAAAAATATGTTTTTTGAACATTAAACCATGTAAACCTATTCTGGTATAACCTCAAAATACAATTATGAACCTAAAAATGAGCAGAATATGGGCGCTTTAAGAAGTCTCTGCAGATGTGTTTCTTCTTGAAATGAAGTAAAAGCTGACGTGATGATTTGTAGTTTATAGTTTCACGGTCGTAGAAACACGCCTCTCATGGTGCAGCTGCTCTCTAAACAGCTGAAGGTTGTAGCTTTAGTGCGGGTGAATATTTCATGAACCGTATAATAGTTTGACACAAAGATGTAATCAGAGAGCTGGAGCTGCTTCGTGCTGAGTTGTGTTCTGGCTGCTGGCTTAAAAATCCTGTCAAAACTCCCATTATTCATCCTTAGAGATACAGAACGAGTGGTAAGAGAGCGTGGTGCAAACATGCACACACACACACACACACACACACACACACACACACACACACACACACACACACAGTCAGACACACACACACACACACACACGCACACAGACAGACAGACAGAAAGACAGACAGACAGACACACACATGCACACATATACACACACACACACAGTCAGACACACACAGGCACACACACACACACACACACACACACACACACACAGTCAGACACACACAGACACACACAGACACACACACACAGACAGACACACACATAACCACACACACACACACACACACACACACACACTACTGTACGTTGACTCGAGACAAAAGGCTGATTTTGTGGAGAGTGTGATGTGTATCAGCTGCGGTTTCTGAAATGCAATAACTGTAAAACCTGTGAGCTGATTTAGATCTACGAGCCTCATGCACGTGAGTCCCGAGAGCATCAAAATGTGACGCCAATAGTCCCGACACAGAGCGTGAAAGTGAATTGTTCCATTTGGCATATTGTTTTTACCCAGTACAAGCAAAAAAACACCTTGCATTCATTGTTTTATTTAAAGTTATTTTTGAAGTGGCCTTTTTTCCCAGTGCAACTGGCTGCCTGGGATCCAATCAGTGTCCCCAAAACCTCTTTTATTCTGAAAATATCAGGCGTGCCGCTTTAATGAGATTGGATTAAAACACTCGTTAGTGTGGATTACAACCCTCGTTAGTGTAGATTAAAACACTCGTTAGTGTAGATTAAAACACTCGTTAGTGTGGATTACAACCCTTGTTAGTGTAGATTAAAACACTCATTAGTGTAGATTAAAACACTCGTTAGTGTGGATTACAACCCTTGTTAGTGTGGATTGCAACCCTTGTTAGTGTGGATTAAAACACTCGTTTGTGTGGATTACAAGTCTTGTTAGTGTAGATTAAAACTTTTGTTAGTGTAGATTACAAGTCTTGTTAGTGTAGATTAAAACCCTTGTTAGTGTGGATTAAAACACTCGTTAGTGTAGATTACAACCCTTGTGTGGATTAAAACACTTGTTAGTGTAGATTAAAACACTCGTTAGTGTGGATTACAACCCTTGTTAGTGTAGATTAAAACACTCGTTAGTGTAGATTACAACCCTCGTTAGTGTAGATTACAACCCTTGTGTGGATTAAAACACTTGTTAGTGTAGATTAAAACACTCGTTAGTGTGGATTACAACCCTTGTTAGTGTAGATTAAAACACTCGTTAGTGTAGATTAAAACACTCGTTAGTGTGGATTACAACCCTTGTTAGTGTGGATTACAACCCTTGTTAGTGTGGATTAAAACACTCGTTAGTGTGGATTACAAGTCTTGTTAGTGTAGATTACAACCCTCGTTAGTGTAGATTACAAGTCTTGTTAGTGTAGATTAAAACTCTTGTTAGTGTAGATTACAAGTCTTGTTAGTGTAGATTACAAGTCTTGTTAGTGTAGATTAAAACTCTTGTTAGTGTAGATTACAATCCTTGTTAGTGTAGATTAAAACTCTCGTTAGTGTAGATTACAACCCTCGTTAGTGTAGATTACAACCCTTGTTAGTGTAGATTACACCCCTCGTTAGTGTGGATTAAAACACTCGTTAGTGTAGATTAAAACACTCGTTAGTGTGGATTAAAACACTCGTTAGTGTGGATTAAAACACTCGTTAGTGTAGATAAAAACACTCGTTAGTGTGGATTAAAAAACTCGTTAGTGTAGATTAAAACACTTGTTAGTGTAGATTAAATCTCTTGTTAGTGTGGATTAAAACACTCGTTAGTGTAGATTAAAACACTCGTTAGTGTAGATTAAAACACTCGTTAGTGTAGATTAAATCTCTTGTTAGTGTGGATTAAAACACTCGTTAGTGTAGATTAAAACACTCGTTAGTGTGGATTAAAACACTCGTTAGTGTAGATAAAAACACTCGTTAGTGTGGATTAAAAAACTCGTTAGTGTAGATTAAAACACTTGTTAGTGTAGATTAAATCTCTTGTTAGTGTGGATTAAAACACTCGTTAGTGTAGATTAAAACACTCGTTAGTGTAGATTAAAACACTCGTTAGTGTAGATTAAATCTCTTGTTAGTGTGGATTAAAACACTCGTTAGTGTAGATATATTTCTGACATGATCTGAGTGTGACACGGTTCAGACGAAGCGCTGCAGTCGTTAGCAGCAGTTCCAGTTTCAGGGTTGGGGGTCTTCAGACAGAATAGCAGAGTCTTGCTGACGCTTTGTTGTGACGCTGGCGGCTTCTTCGTTGGTATGCAGCTCTCCTCTCTCTCCTTCTCTTCTCTCTCCCTCTCTTTTCTCTCCTCTCCTCTTCTCTCTCCCTCTCTTCTCTCCTTCTCTTCTCTCTCCCTCTCTTCTCTTCTCTCCTTCTCTTCCTCTCTTCTCTTCTCTCATTCTCTTCTCTCTCCTCTTCTCTCTCCCTCTCTTCTCTCCTCTTCGCTCTCCTCTTCTCTTCTCTCTCCCTCTCTTCTCTCCCCCCCTCTTCTCTCCTTCTCTTCTCTTTGCTCTCCTCTCCTCTTCGCTCTCCTCTTCTCTTCTCTCTCCCTCTCCTCTCTCTCCCTCTCTGACCTTCTGTCCGTGCAGCAGACACGGCTGAATACAGATCCACAAACTGTGCCTGGATTTGTTGTTTTTGGTGCTTTTTTTTTCGACCATTTTGTCCCTTTTTCTGGGGCATTTTCACTCTCTCTCTTTTTTTGACGTTTTTATGGCTTTTTTCATTTCATTTTATCAAAATACAGCATAGAAAATCTGCTTAGAAATATACGAAATATTCACTAGGATAGAACAACACAATGTAATTCTGCTGAATAAAACACCACAGTCATTTTTAATATGACTTGTTTTCATTTTAACCCTTATATGCAACTGTGTTTTTCTGGGTCAAGATTACAACATTTTGTTGTTCTTTTTTTACACTTTTCTCAACGTTTTTGTCACTTTTTCCCCTATTTTTTGTCCCCTTTTTTTATTATGTTTTTGTCAATTTGTTTTACGTTTTTTGTCTCTTTTTCTGATGTTTTTTTTGTCACTTTTTTCAGCGTAAAAACAATGTGTTGATTTTTTTTTTTTTCTGCGTTTTTGTTGCTTTTTCCAACATTTGTGACTTTTTTCAACATTGTTTTGTCAATGTTCTGATATAGAAAGTTTTTGTAAACAGCTCAAATTTGACCCAAAGACAACAGGACGGATAAACAGATTGTTTATCCGAATACAATACACATTTTCTATGGGCTCAGGCTACATTCAGATCGCTGTGGTTTGGTTTAAAAAGGAATTTCTTCTGCTACGTTTCTCACATTCCCCCTGCTCTGGTGTTTCCCCCTCTCATTCCCCCTGCTCTGGCGTTTCCCCCTCTCATTCCCCCTGCTCTGTTGTTTCCCCCTCTCATTCCCCCTGTTGCTCTGGTGTTTCCTCCTCTCATTCCCCTGTTCTGGTGTTTCCCCTCTCATTCCCCTGCTCTGGTGTTTCCCCTCTCATTCCCCCCTGCTCTGGCGTTTCCCCCTCTCATTCCCCCTGTTGCTCTGGTGTTTCCCCCTCTCATTCCCCCTGCTCTGAGGTGTCATTTAAAGAACTGTGTGTAGGATCTTTACTAAAAATGTACATAAAGCCAAAAATGGCGTACGCCAAATAAAATCCAGATATATAAAACCGTGCGTATGCACATCTGTAAGCAATGTTCCCTTTATAAATCCGAGGTTACCTACCGAATACAATACACATTTTCTGTGGGCTCAGGCTACATTCACATCGCTATGGTTTGGTTTAAAAAGGAATTTCTTCTGCTACGTTTCTCACATTCCCCTGCTCTGGCGTTTCCCCCTCATTCCCCCTGCTCTGGTGTTTCCCCCTCTCATTCCCCTTGCTCTGGTGTTTCCCTCTCTCATTCCCCTGCTCTGGTGTTTCCCCCTCTCATTCCCCCTGCTCTGGCGTTCCCCCCTCTCATTCCCCCTGCTCTGGCGTTTCCCTCTCTCATTCCCCCTGCTCTGTCGTTTCCCCCTCTCATTCCCCCTGCTCTGGTGTTTCCCCCCTCTCATTCCCCCTGCTCTGGTGTTTCCCCCTCTCATTCCCCTGCTCTGGCGTTTCCCTCTCTCATTCCCCCTGCTCTGGCGTTTCCCCATCTCATTCCCCCTGCTCTGAGGTGTCATTTAAAGAACTGTGCGTAGGATCTTTACTAAAAATGTACGTAAAGCCAAAAATGGCGTATGCCAAATAAAATCCAGATATATAAAACCGTGAGTATGCACATCTGTAAGCAATGTTCCCTTTATAAATCAGAGGTTACCTACAAGTGTGCGTACGTGGATCAGCCTCTTATCCCGCCCTGAACACGCCCATTTTTAATCATAAATAGTCAACGCAAAGCACCTCATGAATGCTGATCAGTGTGTTAATGACCCTGGCAGTTGTTGCGTTATGTTGCTCGGGGACAGCTCTGATATACCAGACCTATATGATAAGATTTAACAGAATTATATATATTATATCCAAACAAGCCTCAGTGATAAAGTTAATATATATTATAATAATATATACATATTTATATACTGCCATTCCCCTCCGGAAAACAGCCGCTTTCCCCCAGAGTGGCGAGGACCTGTGTGTGTGTGCGTATTTTTGTGTGTGTGTGTGTGTGTCAACCTTGGCAAACATTGCAGCTTACACAACAAGGCATTGTGGGTAACCCCATGATTCTGACCTGTCTGTCAGCCAGTTGCCCGGGGCGGCCGTCTGAAAACCAAAACCTTCCAAACCACTTTATAGTTTGCCAAGAAACTTGTGTGTGTTTGCGTGTGTGTGTGTGTGTGTGTGTGTGTGTGTGTGTGTGTGTTTTGTGTGTGTGTGTGTGTGTTGTGTGTGTGTGTGTGTGTGTGTGTGTGTGTGTGTGTGTGTGTGTGTGTGTGTGCGTTCTGACTAATGAGCGGTTATTTTCTGAAAAACAATTCAGTTTGAGTTTGTTTCACTGATTGATCAGCAAAGTGAATGCTGATCAGTGGGGAGAGAGAGAGAGGGGGCAGTTGTTGCGTTATGAGGGAGGAGAGGAGAGCTCTGATATACCAGACCTATATGAAAGGGAGAGAGAGGAGAGAGAGATATAATTATATCCAAACAAGACTCAGTGGGGATAAAGAGAGATATATTATAAGAATATATACAGAGAGAGATATAGAGCCATTCCCAGAGAGGGAAAACAGAGAGGGGGAGAGAGAGAGAGAGGACAGAGAGAGAGAGAGGGGG
>NC_041352.1:26750380-26860380 GCF_004354835.1 Perca flavescens
TTTCCTTTCTGAATAAACCGTTTACTTCCTTTGTGAATAAACCATTTACTTCCTTTGTGAAGAAACCATTTACTTCCTTTCTGAATAAACCATTTCCTCCTCCTCTGACAGAAACCCAACCTGTGTCCTGCGGCTGTAAATAAATCCGCTGGATAATGGAGAACAGATCCAGGATTTACCTGAGATCCATCCCCCCCCGTCAGCTTGATCTACAGCAGCTGCTGACTTCGACATCTGCACAGACTCGACTGTAGAGAAGCAACAGACGCACGCTGTAAATCTGTCGGGATCAGAGTCCGACTGACGGAGCATCCATCAGCTGCTGCGGCAGGATCGCTACGTCACCACCAGGCTCACAGCGAACACGGTGAGGAGAAGTACTTATATGTCAGTTCTTGTATGCAGTGTGTAGGTTTCAAAGCTCTCTCTCTCTCTCTCTCTCTCTCTCTCTCTCTCTTCCTTCATGCTCAACCCGCTATCACTTCAAACTTGTAAATTACTGATGCTTGGTCAGTGTCTCTCAGCATCACATAGCAACGCAAAAATCACCGTTTAGGGTCTTTTTGGAACGCACATGAAGAGACAGCAGTAGAGAGTAGTATGTAGAGAGACAGCAGTAGAGTGTAGTATGTAGAGAGACAGCAGTAGAGTGTAGTATGTAGAGAGACAACAGCAGAGAGTAGTATGTAGAGACACAGCAGTAGAGAGTAGTATGTAGAGAGACAGCAGTAGAGAGTAGTATGTAGAGAGACAGCAGTAGAGAGTAGTATGTAGAGAGACAACGGTAGAGAGTAGTATGTAGAGAGACAGCAGTAGAGAGTAGTATGTAGAGAGACAGCAGTAGAGAGTAGTATGTAGAGAGACAGCAGTAGAGAGTAGTATGTAGAGAGACAGCAGTAGAGAGTAGTATGTAGAGAGACAACAGTAGAGAGTAGTATGTAGAGAGACAGCAGTAGAGAGTAGTATGTAGAGAGACTTCAGATACAGTATTAGAGGACCACTAAGGTCTATATAAGAGAGACTTCAGATACAGTATTAGGGGACCACTAAGGTCTATATAAAAGAGACTTCAGATACAGTATTAGGGGACCACTAAGGTCTATATAAAAGAGACTTCAGATACAGTATTAGGGGACCACTAAGGTCTATATAAAAGAGACTTCAGATACAGTATTAGGGGACCACTAAGGTCTATATAAAAGAGACTTCAGATACAGTATTAGGGGACCACTAAGGTCTCTATAAAAGCATCCTAAAAGCAGCATGTTATAGGATAGAAGCAGGCCATAAAAGATGTAGCCTCAGACCATAAAGAGGCAGAGGAATGCCAGAGACATGTAGGGACA
The DNA here is from genome assembly GCF_004354835.1 of Perca flavescens. NCBI lineage: Eukaryota > Metazoa > Chordata > Actinopteri > Perciformes > Percidae > Perca > Perca flavescens. The sequence goes on from NC_041352.1 coordinate 26,751,727, forward strand.
GGGTGAGACCGTGCAACACATCAGCCACGAGACCATAAATAGTCTGAGGATCAGCAGAAAAACCTACAGATTTCTGCTTCAATACTGAGCATGTGTGGAGCTCGTTGGGGCCACACCAGCACTCATGACCTGCCGTAAACTGTAGGACTGACAGAGATTAACACATTTGAAAAAGTGATAAAAACATCGAGAAAAAAAGTGACAAAAATGCAGGAAATGTAGCAACATAAAAAAGGTGAGAAAGCGACAAATTTTGAACAAAAATCTTGGGAAAAATGGGACGAAAATGCGACCAAATCGACAAAAAAAAAATATCGAAAAAGTTGAAAGTGGCCTCTCTAGCCTGCAATCAGTCATATAGTACATACTGTATGTTCCCTCAGATAATAAGAAATACTTTATCAACATCTTTCTCTCCGAAATATGACTCATTTGGACATGAGAGAGAATGTATAACTGTGTTTGATGTATTAATATTATCAGGCCAGATAATACTGCTCCTCTTTCATCTGTAACAAAGGAAAAACCTTTCAGTGGCTTATTCTGCAGCATGAATATATATATATATATATATATATATATATATATATATATATATATATACACACACACACACACACACACACATACCTAGAAGTAGAGTGGTTTCTCTCAGAGTTCGGTCAGAAAGCTGTCGGCAGGAACTCAAAGCTTTTTTACAAACAATTTTTGACCCTCGCTTTTTTTGACAGGTTTATTTTCGAGGTTTTCTCACTTTTCTTTCTACGTTTTTTTTCACTTTTTTCAACGTTTTGGTCAAGTTTTTTTCAAAGTTTTTGTCAAGTTCTTTTTCAATATTTTGGTCACTTTTTTTTCTGACATTTTGTCCATTTCTTCCCTCTGTCAGCAGGAAGTCAAACCGGACATCAGAGTTTGATATAAACGAACGTACGACTTTCCCCGTCCACGTGGAGCAGACGGTTTTCTGCTGCAGCCCAAAATAAGTTTTGTTTTCATACCGAGGTCTCATGTGGAGCAGCTGTCGGCCCACAGTTAAAGTCTCGGAGATGAACGAGTTTCCCAAGAGTGTATTTTTGTCCTTCGTCCCAAGATAAAATGTCCCGCAGCAGACGGAGACTTCAATGAGCTCACTGCTGTAAGTGGTAATAAACCAGAGCTGTTATTTAATCGTTTAAACTCATTCCAGCGTAAATCAAAGTCGCTGAGCTCTCTCAAAAAAACTGATACTGAAAACATCTTCTTAGCAGTCTGGACACACACACACACACACACACACACACACACACACACACACACACACACACACACACACACACACAGATGTTTGTGGCACTATCTTTGTGTCATTGACTAATCTTTCCCTGTCATTGACATAATGCCATCACCCTAAATGCCCATTTACCCTAACCTTAACCATCACAACTAAATGCTTAACCTTAACCCTTACCCTAACCTTAACCATCACAACTAAATGTCTAACCTTAACCCTTACCCTCACCCTAACCATAACCTAATTCTAACCCTAATCCTAAAACCAAGTCTTAACCCTCAAACAGCCCTTTAAACTTGTGGGGTCCAGCATTTTGGCCCCCACAAAGCTGTCGGGACCCCGTATACTGGACTACTGGTTTTTGGACCATACGAATACAGTTAAACAAGAACACATACACACACACACACACACACACACACACACACACACACACACACACACAGTAACTGCTGTGATTACAGGTTGGCTCATCACATCAACATGTTGTTCCAATCAGAGACGCACGCAGAGTCCAAATAATGTAGTGTAATGTAGTTCTAATGTAGTCTAATGTAGTATATATAAGTGGGCCAGAATAGGACATTGGGGGAGGGGGGGTATATCATAGTGGGGGGTCTTTTGAGCATCAAACACGCATTCTGATACACTTTTATGAACCAATTTATGGAGTAAATCCCTTTATTTAGCCTATGCAAAGATAAAAAAACACAGATGTTAGGAACATTTTGGGGCGGACCCAGATGGTAAGCTCACAAGCACAGGTAAGATTTCAACATTTTTCTTGTTTTCTTCAACGATTTTAGCGTTAATTGAACATTTCCAACTTTTTTTTCCCAGATGTTTTTATCGCTTTTTCTGACATTGTTGCCGCTTTTTCACCGTTTGTGTCACTTTTTCGAAGTCAGCATCATCAGGGGTGGAGCTTCTGGGGATCCAGCCCCGAATGTTTTCTCCAAAGCCCCAAAAAACCCACCTAAAGTGTAAAAAAAAACAACCAAAAAAACATAAACATTAAAAAGTGACAAACATGCCTTAAAAAAAGCATCAAATGTCTCGTTTGTCTTCCGTGAACATGTTGCAGCCACTCTCATCCTCAACTTTTGTTGTGATTTGATTTCAGAACGATAAAGACAGTTGGACAACGATTAGATACGAAAAAGGATGGAAATAAACAACAAAAACATCGACAAATGTAGAAAAAAAAAACCTATGAAAGTGTCTAAAAAGCTAACCTGACTCCTCCAGATGGATCGCTTTGCATTAGCTCGGCATTTCCATCTGGGAACTTTCCGTTGGAGAACTTTTGGGAAGAGGCGAAAATCCTGGTTAGCTGATTGGATAAACCATCTGTCTATCACCACCTATAGTTGGTGATAGACGGGCCAAATCAACCAATCAGATCAATGAAGCGTATGAAAATACAACCACAAGCCAGGCTACCCCTGCTGCTGCTGCAGGCAAAGCATAGCTCGTTAGCTCAGCAAGCTAGCAACATGTCGGTGAAGGAGATTTGCCGTTTGTGTAACGAGAATTTAGGAATAAAAGGCCCCATTTTAGTTTCCTGGTCCATATTCCAGAAGAAGGATCCAAGAGGAAAAATCCTGGTTAGCTGATTGGATAAACCATCTGTCTATCACCACCTAAACCCGCCTCAAAACCAACGCTGATTGGTCCGTCGTTTGGCGAATGGCTCCAAATTTACTCTGCTTCAAGATACCAGACTGATCTGGGAGGAGAACTGGAGCTCGCGAGATCAGGACGATCTCATGAGGCTACTAAAAAGCCTCCAAAAGTGATAAAAATAAGTCTTTTTTTCGTTGCCTTCAATTGTTTGATTTGGATGTTTACGACCTTTGTTTACGCAGCTTTTGGCGATTTTTTTCATGCATTTTTTATTTATTTTTTTGCTTTGCTTTAATTGCTTCATTTTAAAAGTTTTTTTTCAACGTGTAGTGTGAGTTTGATAATGTTCTTTGAAACTTTGGACATCTTTTTTTTATGGCATTTGAAGTTTTTTGGGGGGCGTTTTTTCTGACATTTTTGTAGTTTTTTTTTTTACTCTTAATTCAGGGTTTTTGAGAAAATCATTCTCCCTTTCCCCCTCCCGCTCCGCCCCCGCTCTACTGTTTATTCCATTTTAGCATTTTGCATGCAAAGACATGTTTTCATCTGTCTCTGCGTCCCCTAAAATGTCTCTCTGTCCGTGTCAACACATGATTATCACCACCATGGAAATGCAAACACTGAGCTAAACTTTCTCCTCCCCCGATCCCCCTTGGCGTTTACGTACCAAAAGAGGCTTTGAGAGCTGAGAGAGAGTTTCAACACGCTCGCTGTTTAATCTGCAGACTGAAAGGTTTGAGAAAGGAGGGATGAACCCACAGGAAGGAAAGAAAGAAGCAGAGGATTGACTGACTTTTGTTTAGGAAACTGCAACACCTGAAGCCCTTTAGACAAGCCTGGGCTCTGGGTTACTCATCGGTCAGCGAACGCAGCGCTAAAGCTTCTGAGTCGGGCCTCCTGCACACTGGCTGCGTGGCGTGTCCGTTTTTATTTTGGCTCCCGTGGTAACAGGTTAGAGCGTGCACACCGCCTGCGTGATACGCACGTCTAAGGCTCGGCCCGAGCCGCGCAGAAAACGCGTGCATGCTAGAAATAGAACCGACGACTACTTTTCACGCAAATCCAGGCAAAATAGAACAGGAAAAGATGTTTATATATGTCATTTAGACACAAATACATTTAATAAATGACATTTTGATGTTTGAAAGTCTCTAGGTTTGACATAAATGCAGATATATAAATGTAATTTCTAAAAATAATAATAATTAAAGCTGCAAGCAGCGATGACGGGCCCTCGCCTGTATCAAGCCAAATTCTTGACAACAATTGGCAACTGTCAGGCCCTAAATTGCCATTTAGTTAAATCCAACAAAAATGGTAGCTGAATGTGTTTCTCAAGATCCTAAAAAAGACTAGTCATTGATTATACAATTATAAATATGAATGGAAGTTAATGCTATCTTATGCTCACATCATACTGGCAAACGCAACATCACATGTAGACAACACATTCTAAGTTTCATGTAAATCGGAATAACTTTTGCCAAGATACAACCGTTCCTGTTTCAACAGCCACCTACAGGAAGTCGTTCCTCCATAACTTGCGCATTGTTTTAGCTATCAAAATTATTTTGATAATTTTAGTCACGAGGTTCCACCGAGTCCATATCCAAGTTTTCGTGCAGATTGGACTCACGGCACATGGAGGAGTTAGACAAAGTATGTTTCCCATATATCGTTATGTGGCTAATTAATAAAATAAATTCTAACAGCGTCATCTAATGGCCGATTCACTCTACATTTGGCAAGCCCCTATGCGGAACATCTGTGTCATGTTTGGTGTCAATCAGAATAAATCTTGGTAAGATACGCAACTTCCTGTTTCGACAGCCCCTACAGGAAGTTGGTCCTCAGTAACTTGTGCATTGTGTTAGCTATCCAAATTCTTTTGATAACTATTTGTCATGAGGGTCCACCGAGTCTACGTGTACATTTTTGTGCAGATGGGACTCACGCTCTAGGAGGAGTTAAAAAAAGTAGGTTTCGCTCAAAGCAAATTAGCTAATTAATTAAAAAAATTAAAACACTGCCATCTAAAGGCCAATTGACGACATATTTGGCAAACAGTCTCATTGGCACATGAGGAACAACTTTCTTAAGTTTTGTGTCCATTGGAATAACCGTATGCAAGAGCAAGATGACATTGAAAGTGTCTAAAAAGTGACAAAAACGTTTGAGAAAACTGTCCAATGTGTCTAAAAATGTGATAAAAAGGCATGAACAAAACATCCAGAAAAGGCGACAAAATGCCACAAAAAAAGGGAAAATGTTGGAAATAAAAACATCAAAAGTGGCAAAACAAGCGACACTGCAAGTACCGTTACGTATCATGTTTTCCCTAAGTTTACAGATTTTCAGACATTATCAAATGTCTCCTTTTCGGGAGCCAAACAAGCTTCTTGTTTGTCTGCGCCAACATGTTACTGGAGCCCTACTTTTCAAACAGCGTGATGGATGGAGCTGCATTTAGTTCAGCAAACTGTTCAGCGCTGCTTGTTGACTTTGGATCTCTGTGTTTATTTGGGATTTCATCAGTTTCCTCTTCAGATCTCTGAGAGGTTTAATATACTGTATGAGAGTTAGATGGTTGGGGCCGGCTCTGCCACAGAGGCAGAGAGAAGTAAAAGGAGGACGGGGAGAAAAAGAACAGTCTTGTTATCAGCGTTTACCCACAATGCACCAGCAGATGCTGCAGTAGATAAAGAAAGCAGAGCCATTAGGAGAGATTGACCTCCGGCCGTTTATCTTGCCGCCCGTTTACTGTAAACGTCTGACTGATGAACGGACAACCTCGCCGTTTGTCCTCTACAAACCAGAAAGAAAGTCTTAACCCCTCCTGCTGTCCTCGGGTCCAATTTCACAATCAGAAATTTGGGTTTCTTTCAAGCGGATTGCTCAAAAATGACACGGATGGTTCCATAGAAACACTCTTCAAGTATAATTAATGATAAGTTCGCTACTTTAATTGTGGGTGTTTTAATCAATTTTTTTTAGCATTTGGAAGGAAAAAATGAAGTTGTTTTAAAACACTATCCAGTCCTTCCAGAAAAATGCGTTGGGGTTTTTTTGTGATTGTTGCGGGCAAAAACCCTTGATTATGGGGCACGTTTTCTTAAAAAATGCGATGGAACATGCAGAATATTTATTCAATTTTATGCGATGAAACTGCGGGAACTTGCAAAAACTGCGGTTTGATGAAAAAGAGAAAAAAAGTGAAAATGGCTGCTCTTGTGTTAAGTAAACGCAACATTTTTCAACTTTCTGCTAAGATATACTATGGGACTTTTTTGCAATGAAAATGCGGAGATTATGAAATCATGCAAGCCCCGCGTAGTTTACGCGGAAATCGGCAATTTATGCGCCGAAAGTGCGGCGAATTTAAAAAAAGCGGCTCCCGCATAAATATGGGGACTTTGGCTGATTATGCGTTGAATTATGCGATCGCATAATCATGTTTTTCTGGAGGGACTGGCTATCCTGACTAAAGTTTGAAACACATACCAATCTGTGATTCTCTCAACATATGTTCCTCTAAATTTAACTGTTAGTCAGAATAATTCATAATTTCTGCTTTTTTATTGAAAAAATTGGTTATAGTTTAATATAAATGAGGTATATTGGTCATGAATTCCAAAAAGTGGAGTGTCGGAAAAAAGGACTTAAAAAGGGATGATTTCCGGGATTTTTACCCGGGAGGACAACACAAGGGTTAAAGACACAACAGACGAGCGGGAGAAATCACAGACGAGAAGACTTGTGCTGACTTTATATTTATATCTGGTTGACACGGATTTAATAGAAGTTGAAGATAAGATTAAAATGTTTTAAAAGTGACAAGAACGTTGGAAAAAGGGAAAAATTTACTTTAAGAAAAGTGACTAAAGGCAGTATTGGAAAATGGCTGAAACATTAAATATTTGACAGAAATGGGCCGCCTGGGTAGCTCACCTGGTAGAGCGCTCACCCATAAACTGAGGCTCAGTCCTCAATGCAGCGACCATATGTTCAACTCCAACCTGCGGCCCTCTGCTGAATGTCAATCCCTTCTCTCTCTTCTTTCATGTCTAAGCTGTCCTGTCATAATAAAGGCCTAAAAATGTCAGTTCCTGCCAGCAACTTAGTTGCATGGCATTGATGTATTTAATCTTAAATCTGGTTATTTCACATTCATGCAGACATTTTTCCAAATCATCCATCCAGTTTTTAGATTAAATTCCTTCCCTATCTTCAGGCAAGAAAAATCAGCTCGCACAGACTTTAAACCGGCTGCAGCTTTTCAGAGAAAAGTCTTATTTAGTTTGGGATGCGTTCAAGGAAACTTTGATGTCAGATAACTGCTTTGCAAGTGTTGATGTTGAAAAGCCCAAATCCATGAACAGAACAGAAAGCTGCAAATTATCTTTAAATTAAGTTAAATTAAACACAAGACAACCTGTGGAGATATTTGTGGAAGATATGACGAGAAATTAATTGTTAAAAGTATGTAAAAAGCCTAAGAGATGATAATAACATATTGGTTGGTTTTGCTTTTCATGTTAATAGTTAACTGGGAACCCTTTTCTCCACGCAGTGCATGAAGTAAGTGAACAGAGAGTGAAGGCGAACAGATTCCCTGTGAGTGGGCGAAGGGAAACTTACTAACACAAATCCTTTCAACCTCGAAATGAAAAGAGCAGCAGAGAATATTTACTCCAATAATCCAGCTTCAGTCGGCAATAAGCTGATGTGTAAAGACATGGTTGTTACCTCGACATGCATGCCCACACACACACACACACACACACACACACACACACACACACACGCACACATGCACAGAGACACACGTACTGAATCCAGACAACTAGCTAGACTATCTGTCCAATCTGAGTTTTCTCTCGCACGACTAAAACTACTTTTGAACGTACACATGTTCCACCAAAACAAGTTCCTTCCTGAGACTATTTAGCAGAGGCACCGTGGCTCCGTCCGGAGCTTAGCCCCGCCCAAGACGATTGTGATTGGTTTAAAGAAATGCCAATAAACCAGAGAACGTTTATCTCCCATGCAGGAATGCTGTGTGGACTAGCCAGACCTTCCTCCGCAGCGCTGTGGAGGAGGGTCTGGCAAAGCGAGACTGATGTTGTGTATTGTCACAAACACATGCAAATGAGACCCTGTGTCTCAATGAGATCATCTGTGTACATAAAGGTTCAAATAAAATAAGTGACATGTGTGCCTGACTCACCAGTCTCTGCAGGATCCTCTTGCTCTTGTCGTCGGTGCAGTAGTCCGACAGGATGGTCCTGTGGACCAGAACCAGGCCGTTTAGGAACAGCCAGGAGCCGAACCAGAGCAGAGCGAACACCAGCGTCCCCCGACGGGACCACAGTCTGAGCCCGAGCCACCGGAGCAGGCACAGCCCACCTCCGCCACCGCCTCCGCCCGACACCAGTCCCCCAGGGAGCATGGCTGCACAAAAGTGTCCCAAGTCTTCTGAACAGCTGCTGAATAGTTTGCAAGAAAAAGTGCTCCGAACTAAAGATGGACGCTGCAGAAGATCTCCTGATTCTGAAGAGGTTTGTGCAAAAAAAACTTCGCACACACAAGAAAACAAATCTGTGGCTTCAAAACACTGTTGTTTGAAAATGAAAATAAGTTTCTAAAAAAGGTTGTTGCACAGAAAGGAGGATAAATACTCCTGAAGTTTATGATTGATTTAAAAACTTAAAACTTAACTTAAAAAATTTCTAACATTAATATTTGCTAATTATCAGTTTAAAAAACAAAAATTGGTAACATAATTAATCATGTCGTCAGCATATTAGGATTTCCAGATTTCCACTGTGCCTTCAATCTCCCATGATGCTTTGCAGTCAAGTTAAAGTGGAACGGCTGTAATCCAAAGACAAATAAGTTGTGTTTAAAGATGAAAAGTACCTACATCATCGAGGCCTGTTTCTCTGTTTCCGCTCGACTTGGAAAAAGTCAAAAGGAACCGGACGACTGACATGTCCCCAAAACACAGGAAAATCCCAAATAGTTCAGGAAGAAAACTCAAAACTCAGCAGAAGAAAAGAGAAGTCTGTAATCATCCAATCATGGCAAGACGTTCCAACCGACTGGTCCGACTTCCAGCTTTGCTCTGCAGCTTCTTTGTACATTTAGTTTGTTCATGCTGAAATTTCATCTCTTCATGGTTTGTTTCTCCCCACAGCGAGTTGAGTAACAGGAAGAAACTTGCTGTCGCACCGTGTGATGTGTGTGTCCGGGCCCGACACACACACACTCACACACACACACACACACACACACACACACACACACACACACACACACACACACTCAAATACACAACAAGCTGCACTAGGGCTGCACAATATGTCGTTTTGTTATCGCGATATCAACTGCAGCAATAAAACACTTTGCGCAAGGCTGCGACACATTGCCAATGAAAGTCAGAGATTTATTGTGTTAGTTGAAAACTGCTCTTTAAAATGTAACTCATTCTTTTTTTAGTGCTACCTTTTATATTCATATTCAATTCATGATTTCCTTTCATTTGTTTTTAAATCCAACAAGCAGTTTGTCGTATTCGGCAGAATACTGAAAGCAGTAGAAACTGAGAACACTGTAGATAAGTTTTATTTATCGCAAGTGATATAGTTATCGCGTTATTCAACAACATTATCGCATATTTGCCTCCTATTGTTCAGCCCTAACACACACACACAGCCCTAACACACACACACATTTACACACACACACACACACACAGACACACATTTACACACACTCTCTCGTGCACATAAACCCACTCTCTCTACAGCGGGCCACACTGCAGACTTCCCTGCCGCAGCGTCTGTGGTTTCTCAGAAGAAAAATGTCCCTGAATTAATTTACAGGGAACAAACTTCAAAACATCCAACCAAAGAAAGTCTCGGTATTGGGGGGAGAGAGAGAGAGAGAGAGAGGAAAAACATCCAAAAAGTATGAAAAAAAATACCCTTTAGAAGCTCTGCGATGCCGGAAAATGGCCTTGATATTGGAGAAGAGTTCCTTAATGAGCGGAGAAAGAGATAAATAGATGCAGGAAATGTCCCCTTGATGTCGTGCTTTGTTGGTGTCAGAGGTTGTGTTTTTTCTTTTATCGCCGCTCTGATCTCTGGATGTCGATGTCCTGACAGTGAGAGATCTGTGACGAGACAAAAAGATCAAACGGATGTCAGCGCTTTAGATCCACTTCTTAGCCTTTTGCTCTTTAAAAAATAAACCATGAAAAACTCTCATTAATCAAATGATTTCCCCCTCTCCCCCCCCCCCTCGAAAGAAGAACGGCAATTAGCATCCACAGGAACTTTTTTGCGGATCAAAAGTTTTTTCCTTTTATCAACTTCAGGAACTCTGAAGAATAACCTTTTAACTCGAGCTTCGCAAATTGTGAATTTTCCTTTTTTTTTTTTTTTACATCTTTGAAAGTCTTTTCCCGGCAGTACTGTGGGACACTGTGTTTTTCTCAGACAGCTTGTCTGTAGAGAAACTTTTCAAGGTTTTTGTGGGAGTTTTTGAAGAAAGAAAGAAAGAAAGAAAGAAAGAAACTTGTAAAAACTTCTCTTTTTTTTTTTGCCCCATGAGTTCAGGAGAGAAGAGTCTGATTTCTTCTCTGATGTTCTCGTTGGAAAAGATAATTATATTTGCTTTTTGCAGCGGGGTCAGTCGAGGTATGAGAAACAACGTAGGTATAAAAAAGAAAAGAAAGTAATCACGGAGCCGGGGGAAGGGAGGTTAATGTTACTGCTAAAGTATCCTAGAGCGCTATGTGGAGCGGTGCTAACGTTAGATAAAACAAAGTGGTGGAGCGAGCTAGAGAAAGGAGAGAGAGAGAGAGAGAGAGAGAGAGAGAGGAAGAGAAAGGAAGAGAGAGAGAGGAAGAGGAAGAGAAAGGAAGAGAGAGAGAGGAAGAGAAAGGAAGAGAGAGAGAGGAAGAGAGAGGGAGAGAGAGAGAAAGAGAAAGGAAGAGAGAGAGAGGAAGAGAGAGAGAGAGAGGAAGAGAAAGGAAGAGAGAGAGGTGCTAACGTTAGATAAAACAAAGTGATGGAGCGAGCTAGAGAAAGAAGAGAGAGAGAGAGAGGGAGAGAGAGAGAGAGAGAGAGGGAGAGAGAGAGAGGAAGAGAAAGGAAGAGAGAGAGAAAGAGGAAAAGAAAGGAAGAGAGAGAGGAAGAGAGAGGGAGAGAGAGAGAAAGAGAAAGGAAGAGAGAGAGAGAGAGAGAGAGGTGCTAATGTTCGATAAAACAAAGTGAGTTCCCTGTACACGGAGCACCCGGTCATACCGTATAACTCGCTGTGACTCATTTTCTTTATTGTTGTTATGGAAACGACAGGTCTAGCTACTCCGCTTGTCATTGGTCGGCTGTCAAAAAAAGCGCTTCACGTTGGTCTTTTCTTTTTTTTTTCAACTTCAAAGAGAGACGCTCCGAGCTGCAGAGAAGATGTCGGCGATGGCGATTAAAAAAAGCGCTCAGGATTTTTTTTGGGAAAACGCAGTTTAAAAACAGCTTAAAATCAGACGCCTGTGGCCGGGTTGGTTCAGCGGGTAGAGCAGGCGCACATATACTTGGAGGTTTATGCCTCGACGCAGAGGTCCAGGGTTTGAGTCCGACCTGAGACGGTTTAGTGCATGTCTTCTCCCCCTTTCTCTCTCTCTTTCTCCTTTCTCACCTAGCTGTCCTGTCAAATAAAGGCAGAAAAGCCCAAAAAATCCGACGCTAAGTGAACATAGCCCTACTGGTCTAAATCTAAAATAAATCTGCTTCATTGAGAGATGTTTCTGGTTTCTTTCCCGCTGCTGCTGTATGGACTTCAGACCTCTGCTGTCTCATTATTTGGCCCTTTAATCCGTGCTGTGGTCGTGGTTCCTCTCACGGAAACATCCAGACCACAAACGGAGAAAAAAAAACCTGGAAACACACAGAGACCCAGATGATGAAATGGAACTAAATATATTAAAAGTTCCCATGGCATGAAAATGTCACTTTATGAGTTTTTTTTAACATTAATATGAGTTCCCCCCCAGCCTGTCTATGGTCCCCCAGTGGCTAGAAATGGTGATAGGTGTAAACCGAGCCCTGAGTATCCTGCTCTGCCTTTGAGAAAATGAAAGCTCAGATGGACCAATCAGGAATCTTCTCCTTATGAGGTCATAAGGAGCAAGGTTACCTCCCCTTTCTCTGGTTTGCCCACCCAGAGAATTTGGCCCACCACAGATACAGTATTAGGGGACCACTGAGGTCTATATAAAAGAGACTTCAGATACAGTATTAGGGACCACTAAGGTCTATATAAAAGAGACTTCAGATACAGTATTAGGGGACCACTAAGGTCTATATAAAAGAGACTTCAGATACAGTATTAGGGGACCACTAAGGTCTATATAAAAGACTTCAGATACAGTATTAGGGGACCACTAAGGTCTATATAAAAGAGACTTCAGATACAGTATTAGGGGACCACTAAGGTCTATATAAAAGAGACTTCAGATACAGTATTAGGGGACCACTAAGGTCTATATAAAAGACTTCAGGTACAGTATTAGAGGACCACTAAGGTCTATATAAAAGAGACTTCAGATACAGTATTAGGGGACCACTAAGGTCTATATAAAAGAGACTTCAGATACAGTAATACGTTACATTCTCTCTTTCTTTCTTTCTCTCTGTCTTTCTTTCTGTCTTTCTGCAGCTTTATTTAAAATTATTGTCACTTTTTTCATCTTTTTGTCTTTTTCTTAACAACTTTTTCAGCACCTTTTTGACACCTTTTCAGCGTTTTGGGTGCTTTTTCCGATACTTGTGGTATTATTTCTTCGTATCTTTAACTTCTCATTTGGGATTTGCCGAGCCTGCCTATCCCCCGGCTTGGCTTCTTAAAGTATCCTATATATGTATCACGTGTTTGTTTCCTGTTGATGGGAGGATGGGAGATGGAGCTGCTGCAGCTGTTCTCAAACTATCCCTGGAGATTAAAAAAACAGCGTATTAGCTGCTATTTATACCACCACACAAGATGGGTTCATGCAGCCATAACTCTGTCTCTTAGATATATATATATATATATATATATATATATAGTACAGGCCAAAAGTTTGGACACACCTTCTCATTCAATGCGTTTCCTTTTTATTTTCATGACTATTTACATTGTAGATTCTCACTGAAGGCATCAAAACTATGAATGAACACATATGGAATTATGTACTTAACAAAAAGTGTGAAATAACTGAAAACATGTCTTATATTTTAGATTCTTCAAAGTAGCCACCCTTTGCTTTTTTTTTAATAAAATAATTCACTAATATTAATAAGGGAAATAATTCCAAATGAACCCTGACAAAGCACACCTGTGAAGGTAAAACCATTTCAGGTGACTACCTCATGAAGCTCATTGAGAGAACACCAAGGGTTTGCAGAGTTATCAAAAAAGAGAATATATATATATATATATATATATATATATATATATATATATATATATATATATATATATATATATATATATATATATATATATATATATATATATATATATATATATATATATATAGTTTCTGTCCCAGAGGAGAGAAGAAACTAGAAATATTCACATTTAACAAAGCTGACATCATCATCTGGGGCGCCTGGGTAGCTCACCTGGTGGAGGGCTCAGACCTCGCCGCAGCGGCCGTGGGTTCTATTCCGACCTGCGGCCCTTTGCTGCATGTTATTCCTCCTGTCTTTCCCCTTTCATGTCTAAGCACTCCTCTTAAATAAATGGCAAAACATAATCTTAAAAAAAAGCTGACATCAGAGACATTTCACTGTTTTTTTTCATAAAAAACGACTCAAACTGATCGACGATGTATGATGGTGTATTACACACATTTTAGGTTAAAAAAGAAAATAAATTCCTGAGCTCTTTTCTAGTCTATTCTCTTTTTATTTCTACTATTGGACTTTGTCCTTGTAATTTTCTGTCTTTATAAATTTAAATATAAAATTACAGTGCACTTTTCAACCCCTCTCAGCAGATGACTGTCTCTCTAGAACATTGTAAATGGAGATATATAAGTATATGAAATACTAAAGAGCGTTAGAACAACAGTATGTACATGGTATATCCATATATTTACTAGTATGAAAAAAGTGTTTGCCATTTGATGCAAATGCTTGATTTTGAGATGTGTTTATGGCATTTTCACTTTTGGTAGTTTCATTTTGAAGGAGATTTGAGGCATTTAGCATTTTGTGTGTGCAGTTTTTGGGAATTGTGAAAAAAAAAAGGAGACATAGTTTTGAAAACGTGTGTAAGCAGTTGGGGGAAAAAACTGTAATATTTGATAACTATAATCGTTATATAACCCTGCTGATCTCTGAGATTATAACCCTCTCCAGTTTTCTCCTTGTTCCACTCACCGGCTCCTTTAAGTGGCTCCTGAATCCGGGCTTCTCCGAGACGCTCCGGCGCGCAACAGGAGCCAAAAACCACAATGTCACCTCTAATGTTCCCTGCAGATTCCCAGACGGGCTGGCAGTAGCCGGCAGTATATAGGTAGCCTATATCTCTGGGAATGAAATTTTGGGGGGTGAGAGACCAGTTCCAGTTAACTCCTCCGCAGAAGGAGAAGAGGATCCAGCAGACGGTCCGAAGTCTCCCTGGGGGATGCTGAGGAGACCCGAGATCCAAACGACCGAGATCAGCTGCTGTTCTTAACTTCAAGGTAATAAAGTAAAGTAAAAAAAAAAGCCCCAAAAAGGGGGTTTTGTAATCCTGTTAGATTCTTCTGGTTGCAGGTGTCTGATGCTCCACAAAGACGTGTTTGTAGCCTAATCCCGTTCTGTGCGTCGTTTGGTTCTTAGAAAAAGTCGATTTTTTTCCCCTCGAGGTGATGATTGAAAACTCCAAAAAAACAAGAATTGAACTCCACAATTTAACTCCTGAAGACAAACCGACGACTCGGATAACTTCTCCCTCCGGACATCAGGATAAACGGGACCCAAAAGGACGCCGAGTCCAACATGTGTTCTGCCTGCCCGGTCCAGATAAAACCGACCGGGTGACCCGCTGCCGGTCTGCAGGTATCTCTCAGGTGATCACCGAGGGGCCCGAAGCTGTGCCGTGCGGCGTTGACACGCAGCCGGCGGAGCAGGTCTCGGTCCGTGGAGATGCTTCAGGAGGGGGCCTAGAGCGTGGGACTTTTCCACCAGGACGCAGACAATAAAAAAACCCGAAAACAAAGCCGTCCTGGAAACCTCGGACTGAGCTGCAGCTCCAGCAGACGTCTCTGCTCTCTCTCTCTCTCTCTCTGATCTCTCTCTCTCTCTCTCTCTCTCTCTGTGTGTGTGTGTGTGTGTGTGTGTGTCGCGCTCAGGCTTGTTCGTTCAGCCCCATTCCTCTTCTTACTTCCTCCCTTCAGTCTGCTGCACTCCCAGCTTTTTCCTTTCCTTTTTCCCCCCTTCCTAACAACCGTGTGTGTGTGTGTGTGTGTGTGTGTGTGTGTGTGTGTGTGTGTGTGTGTGTGTGTGTGTGTGTGTGTGTGTGTGTGCGCGTGTGCGTGTGTGTTTTCAGGGAGAAAGGGAGGCGGCTCCTCTGGCGTCCCTCCTCTCAGACTAAAGGAACTCCCCCCTTCACCCTCTCCTCACCCCTCTCTTGTATTAACATGCTACTACTGTACCTCTCTCTCTCTTTCTCTCTCTTTCTCTCTCTCTCTCTCTCCCCCCCCCCCCCCCCCTTTACCCCGTTGCCACGGCAGCAGATCTCTGCTGCGGTTCAGTCCCCACATGCAGCCTCACAGACTTCACTTTTAGTTTAATTGCACAAACGAAGACATAAAGAACAGAGAATAGATTCATAGTTTTCATTTAAAGAAAGCAATGTCAGTGCCAGAGAGGAAGGAAGCCTCCCCCCACCCGATGCAAAACTGAAAAATAAAACAAGCTACACAACAAACAAACACACACAGAAACAAGGAGACATGTAACACACATCAAATATAGACGTGCAAAAAGATAAAAGCTCTCACCCATTTATCTCACTTTCCTTTTCTTCCTTCTCTCCTTCGCTTCCTCCCCCCTCTCTTACTCCCCTGTTCTCCCCCCTCAGCTCAGAGGGCATCTCAGTAATTGCCTTATTTGTAATAAAAAGCCAATAAAGTTCTGCAAACATGAGAGAGAGAGTCGCTGTGTATATATATATATATATATATATATATATATATATATATATATATATATATATATATATATATATATACACTGTCTTAATATAGGAATTTTTTTTTTATTATTTAAATTTCTGATCAACAGAAATCTCTGTTTAGGGTACAGAGGAGTACTGGGAATCTACTAGCCTGTGCAAAGCCCTTCTCAACGGTTGTGATTGGTGTAGAGCCCTCCTCAATGGTTGTGATTGGTGTAAAGCCTTCCTCAACTGTTGTGATTGGTGTAAAGCCCTCCTCAATGGTTGTGATTGGTGTAGAGCCCTCCTCAACTGTTGTGATTGGTGTAGAGCCCTCCTCAACGGTTGTGATTGGTGTAGAGCCCTCCTCAACGGTTGTGATTGGTGTAGAGCCCTCCTCAACTGTTGTGATTGGTGTAGAGCCCTCCTCAACTGTTGTGATTGGTGTAGAGCCCTCCTCAATGGTTGTGATTGGTGTAGAGCCCTCCTCAATGGTTGTGATTGGTGTAGAGCCCTCCTCAACGGTTGTGATTGGTGCCTCCATATTGGATACATTGGAAATGGGCTTGAATGGGCTCTTGGCCAGACTGACTTGCAGAGCAAATCTCAAATTTGCCGGAAGTTTGTCAGGGTTTTCCCAGGCTAGGAATCTACAGAATAGTAAAAAAGTTTACGTGTGGCTTTCAGACGTGCTGTGACTCTTTGTGGCCACTAGAGGGCAGACAATCTGGAGTTTTTATTTGAAAACCTTGTTCTGTTTGGAGCTTTTTTTGTAGTCGTGTTCTCTCTTTTAGCACTTTAGACACTTTGGTTTCTGTTGCCACGTTTTTCCCGCTTTTTTTGCTGCTTTTTCCCAACGTTTTTTGTAGCTTTTTTTTTTTTTTTTAGACACTATTTCAACTAAGGGGGTAAGCCAGCCTTTACAAAGCGTACCTCCTATGGAGCCATTTTGATGTTACCTAGCACTCATCCGCTGTTAGCATCCCATTGACTCCCATTCATTTTGGCGTCACTTTGACAGAGAATAACTTTACATCTGAAGCGTTTAAAGACTCTATTTGTCTGTTGTTTATTTCTAAAGAAACACGACAATGTATAAAAGGCTCCATTACCTTGTAGCTCACGTTATGGCTCCGTAGCAGACGCTTTTATAAAAATAGGCTAACGATTGGGTCATAACCACGAGACTTACTGTCACACAGTAGAGGAATTACCGTATAGTACAGGAGAAGCTCACAGGCAGTTTGGACTTCCATTAGCTGTTTAGGTTTAATTACTAATGTTAACTAGCATGTTAGTGATCAGTAATTAGCCTGTGTCTATGTTATCTCCTTACATATACCTACACTCTCCGTCTCTGTAAGATTGGGAATGATTGAGATTTCTCTCTCACAGCTACCAGAAGACTTCACACTTTCAGACACGTTGCTCACGTCACATCTACGTCTTCAAGCTCAGTTGGAGGCTGCTCAGTAACACTCAGCCAGCACCGGGAAAGAGACTTCCAAAAACCAGAGACACAGGGTCTGCTGGTCCAGTTCTTTTACTGACATTTACCGCACAATCTGGAGCGCAAGCCCGAGCCCATGTAAAATGATAGAAATTAAGACAAGATCTTCAGCTCTACACTGTTGGTGCTCTGACCAACAATTATGTAAAAATCATTTTGCCCTGTCGTATGTGCAACAGAGAGAGAAGATTGAAGTTGAAGACAGAGGAAGCCCGTCTGTGTTTGGGTTGATAGAAGCTAGAGGTGTGAATCTTCACTGATCTCCCGATTCGATTTGATTACGATTATCATGTCGGCGATTCAATTCGATCTGATATCTCAATGCATCGCGATGCGTCAAATCAATTTCTCTATTAAAGCCATGTAGGATATTTAATTCATAGCTTTTCAAGCTTCAAAAACCAAACATTCTGCAGTGCTCTAATACTAAATAAACTGGATACATAAAACTATACAGCACTGAGCACATGGCACCTCCTGAATGTGCAAAACACACCAGAATATGTAAACAGAAATGCTGTTAGGCCGACATTACATTATAAACAGAAACAATCGATCATAAGCGGGGCCAATTATCGGTGCAGCATCGTCCACGTCCACGATTCGATGCATCGATTATTTGATTCATTTCAACACCTCTAACAGAAGCAGAGTCTCTCTGAATCCGTTTCTCAATGTCGAGGATCCTTCAGAGGCTCGGCCAGGCTGCTCCTCCTCAGCATTCGGAGAACACGTACGATGGAACAGGCTTATTCCAGAGAAACATACGATGTAAACTTTCGTTCCTACAAAAACATTAGTTCAGAGAAAATGGAGGAAAAGCTGTTAATGGCCGTTGCTGGGTCCTTCTATCATTTATGATATGACGTTGTTTGCATATAGGGACCAGTTAACGTTACCTGCCATCACATGGTCTCTAACCAGTCACATGGTCTCTAACCAGTCGCATGGTCTCTAACCAGTCACATGGTCTCTAAATAGTCACATGGTCTCTAACCAGTCACATGGTCTCTAACCAGTTGCATGGTCTCTAACCAGTCACGTGGTCTCTAACCAGTCACATGGTCTCTAAATAGTCACATGGTCTCTAACCAGTCACATGGTCTCTAACCAGTTGCATGGTCTCTAACCAGTCACATGGACCCTAAATAGTCACATGGTCTCTAACCAGTCGCGTGGTCTCTAACCAGTCACATGGTCTCTAACCAGTCACGTGGTCTCTAACCAGTCGCGTGGTCTCTAAACAGTCACGTGGTCTCTAACCAGTCACATGGTCTCTAACCAGTCACATGGTCTCTAAATAGTCACATGGTCCCTAACCAGTCACATGGTCCCTAACCAGTCACGTGGTCTCTAACCAGTCACGTGGTCTCTAACCAGTCACATGGTCTCTAACCAGTCGCGTGGTCTCTAACCAGTCACATGGTCTCTAACCAGTCACGTGGTCTCTAACCAGTCACGTGGTCTCTAACCAGTCACATGGTCTCTAACCAGTCACAGGGTCTCTAACCAGTCACATGGTCTCTAACCAGTCACGTGGTCTCTAACCAGTCACATGGTCTCTAACCAGTTGCATGGTCTCTAACCAGTCACATGGTCTCTAACCAGTCGCGTGGTCTCTAAACAGTCACGTGGTCTCTAACCAGTCACATGGTCTCTAACCAGTCACATGGTCTCTAAATAGTCACATGGTCCCTAACCAGTCACATGGTCCCTAACCAGTCACATGGTCTCTAACCAGTCACGTGGTCTCTAACCAGTCACATGGTCTCTAACCAGTTGCATGGTCTCTAACCAGTCACATGGGCTCTAACCAGTCACATGGTCTCTAAATAGTCACATGGTCTCTAACCAGTCACGTGGTCTCTAACCAGTCACATGGTCTCTAACCAGTCACATGGTCTCTAAATAGTCACATGGTCTCTAACCAGTCACATGGTCTCTAAATAGTCACGTGGTCTCTAACCAGTCACAGGGTCTCTAACCAGTCACATGGTCTCTAAACAGTCACATGGTCTCTAACCAGTCGCGTGGTCTCTAACCAGTCACATGGTCTCTAACCAGTCACGTGGTCTCTAACCAGTCACATGGTCTCTAACCAGTCACAGGGTCTCTAACCAGTCACAGGGTCTCTAACCAGTCACATGGTCTCTAACCAGTCACAGGGTCTCTAACCAGTCACATGGTCTCTAACCAGTCACGTGGTCTCTAACCAGTCACATGGTCTCTAACCAGTCGCATGGTCTCTAACCAGTCACGTGGTCTCTAACCAGTCACATGGTCTCTAAACAGTCACATGGTCTCTAACCAGTCACGTGGTCTCTAACCAGTCACATGGTCTCTAACCAGTCACAGGGTCTCTAACCAGTCACATGGTCTCTAACCAGTCCTCTCACGGTGAAGTCCTCCACAGATCAACAGCTGGTTGGCTGTTCGCTCTGCCTGCATTCTGCTGCGGTTCAGCGGCTAACGAGCGAGCTAACTGCTAACGGACACCGCTGCGACCAACAACCAATACACATTCTATCATTATATTATATATTATATATGTAACTTATAAAAGGTTTCTAGTGTCAGTGTACTGGCCATGCATGGGCTGCTTGAGCTGTTTCTTCAATCGCGTGTTGAACATGAACGTGCAAAGGCTAGGTAACGTTAGCGACACGGATAGGCTCGTTTACATTCACACCGTCGCAGCAGAGCGCTTTCTCTTCCCTCCTGGCATCCAGCGAGCTCGTCTCTGCAGTATCCTCGATAACATTATCCACTCATCTACAGCCGGACTCTTCTCACAGCCGCCTCGTCAGCCAATTAGCCGAGGTCTCTCGTTAGGGGCGGCTGTCCTTATCTCACGGCTACGAACGTTAATTGACTAAAACAAATAGCGGATGTCTGCAAGATTATTTTTTTTCTTCTGAAGTTCAGTTTGAGGTGAATTAGTTTTGCAGGAAAGAAGAAGCTAAGATGTGGAAGGATTCGTTATAGAGAACATGCATTTGCTTTGGAGGGATTTGCACGCACACACACACACACACTTTCAAACACACTCACTCACACACACACACACACACACACACACACACACATACACAGACACACTTACAAACACACAGACACACACACTTACACACACACACACTTACGCACATACAAACACACAGACACATACACACACACACACACACACTTACAAACACAAACACACAGAGACACACACACATACACAGACACACTTACAAACACACAGACACACACACTTACACACACACTTACGCACATACAAACACACACACACAGACACATACACACACACACAAACACACACATACACAGACACACACACACACACACACACACACACACACACACACACACACACATCACACACACAGACACACTTACAAACACAGAGACACACACAGACACACACACACACACACTTACACACACCTACAGGCACACACACACACAGACAGACACACACACACTTACACACTCACACACACAAACACGCACACATACAGACACACACACAGACACACTTACAAACACACAGACACACACACACTTACAAACACACACACAGACACACACACTTACACATACAGACACACACAGACAAACTTACAAACACACAGACACACACACAGACACACTTACACACACCTACAGGCACACACAGACAACCACACTTATAAACACACACACACACACACACACACACACACACACACACACACACAGTACCTCTTTACTTGTGACAACACTCATTGACATAATTCTAGAGCTACAAAGATTAATCGATTAGTAAAATTAGTTCAAATTAATCTCCAACTATTTTGATAAGCCATTAATCAGTCATTTTTTATGATAAAACAGGTATATTAATATTGTTTTAGTGTCTTATCTCCTCTGGGACAGGAAACTGAAGATCTTTGAGTTTGGGACAAAACGAGATTTGAGAGACCAAATTAATTCTCACAAAGATAGTGGAGGAGCCGACTGCCTGTGAAACGCTTACTGCCGAGTCAGAGGTCAGAGTCAGGCTGAATAACTAGTGTTGCAGCTCCTCCTAGTGTCTGCTCATGACAATTACAGGAGAGGAGAGGAGGGGAAGGAGAGGGGGGGAGAGGAGAGGAGAGGAGGGGAGGAGAGGACAGGAGAGGAGAGGAGAGGAGGGAGAGGAGAGGACAGGAGAGGAGAGGAGAGGAGGGAGAGGAGAGGGGGGAGAGGAGGGAGGGGAGGAGAGGAGAGGAGGGAGAGGAGAGGGGGGGGAGAGGAGAGGAGGGAGGGGAGGAGAGGACAGGAGAGGAGAGGAGAGGAGGGAGAGGAGAGGAGAGGAGAGGAGGGGGAGGAGAGGACAGGAGAGGAGAGGAGAGGGAGGGAGGGAGGGGGGGAGAGGAGAGGAGGGGGAGGAGAGGAGAGGAGAGGAGGGAGAGGAGAGAAGAGGGGGGGAGAGGAGAGGAGAGGAGGGAGAGGAGAGGAGAGTAGAGGAGGGAGAGGAGAAGGGAGGGGAGAGTAGAAGAGAGGAGAGGACAGCTAGGTGAGAAAGGGAGAGGGGGAGAGGGGGAGGGGGGGAGACATGCAGGAAATTTGTCACAGGTCGGATTCGAACCCTGGACCTTCTGCATCGAGCCCTAAACCTCGTGCGCCTGTTCTACCCACTGAACCAACCCGGCCACAACAATAATGATTTGAATGATGTATTGACTTTTGAGAACATCCCGCACACTGAATTATTGCGTAATGGTCAGTGTGCATCGGGATGTTCTCTCAACTTTTTGGATCATATCCTAACGCACCTGCCCGACAAAAGAAGTGTGCAAAAAAAAACCAAAAAAAAAACAGCTTTTCAACGTTGCAATGATGTATTTTTCCAACATCCAGTCAGGAATCTGAGGCGTTACCATGTGTGGAAGTAGAACTTTATTCTCAAAGTCGTCTTCGTCAGTTTTGGAGGTTTCAGTTTCTGAGCAACAAACATTCAAAAAAACACACATCACCCAGTTTACACATTAATGAGGAGAAACAGGAAGCACTTCTTCTAAAAATCAAGCAGAATTCAAGTCGAGGCTTTAATCTAATGACCAGACTGATGTCATGAAGTGGCGTATGTACAGTACCTTTTATTTTCATGACTATTTACATTGTAGATTCTCACTGAAGGCATCAAAACTATGAATGAACACATATGGAATTATGTACTTAACAAAAAAGTGTGAAATAACTGAAAATATATATATATTATATTTTAGATTCTTCAAAGTAGCCACCCTTTGCTTTTTTATTAATAAGGGAAATAATTCCACTAATTAACCCTGACAAAGCACACCTGTGAAGGTAAAACCATTTCAGGTGAAAAAAAGCAAAGGGGGGCTACTTTGAAGAACCTAAAATATAAGACATGTTTTCAGTTATTTCACACTTTTTTGTTAAGTACATAATTCCATATGTGTTCATTCATAGTTTTGATGCCTTCAGTGAGAATCTACAATGTAAATAGTCATGAAAATAAAAAGGAAACTCATTGAATGAGAAGGTGTGTCCAAACTTTTGGCCTGTGCTGCATGTATGGCACGCAAATTCGTACGCCATTATTGGCGTGTTATCGAGACGCATACTCGCTTTTTAGCGTATTTATGAACGCCATTTTGGCCTCGCGTAGCACGCCACTTGGCTTAAGGAAAGTGTGCGTGTGTGTTTACACGAAGTCATGATGCCATGTTGTAATAACAGAGACATTACAGGCTCCTTCTCCGTGTTCCTTTAAACTCTCCGACCGACCTAAAATGTCAGAAAACATGGTTGGTGATCCAGTGTTCTGCAGAATTAATCTTCATATTGTTCATGTCTTCATGTTAATCTTCATATTGTTCATGTCTTCATGTTAATCTTCATATTGTTCATGTCTTCATGGTAATCTTCATATTGTTCATGTCTTCATGTTAATCTTCATATTGTTCATGTCTTCATGGTAATCTTCATATTGTTCATGTCTTCATGGTAATCTTCATATTGTTCATGTCTTCATGGTAATCTTCATATTGTTCATGTCTTCATGTTAATCTTCATATCGCTATAAACTAACTTTAATCCACACGTGGTCTAAGACAAGGAGACGTTTTCTTTCCCTCCACATGATGACCCGCCTCTGCCTTCAATTGGTTGCGCCGAAGTTGTCGTCGTGCTCTCCGATTGGCTCGTCAAACTGCCGCTCTGCGTTCCAGCTCCTGTTGGAGAAACGACAGGAAAACTCATCAGCCGTCCTGTTGTCCTCGGGTCCCATTTGACTCATTTTCAAATACAAAACATTTCTATATGAGAACATTTGGGTTTCTTTCAATCAAATTGTCAAAGAAAATATGGTGGATGGTTCCCTACAGCGTTCTTCACAAGTTAAACGTATGATCAGTTCACTACTTTCATTGGATTTGGGTGTTTTATTCAATTTTATAGCATTTGGGGAAAATAATGACAAAAGAACGTTGAAAAAAGTGTCAAAAATTCCCAGAAAATGCTTCAAAAAACGCAGCCAAAAAAAGTGATACACTCACACACTTACAAACACACACACACAGACACACACACACACTCACACACTTACAAACACACACACACACACACACACACACACACACACACACACACACACACACACACACACACACACACACACACACACACAGACACAAAGACACACACACACACACACACACACACACACACACACACACACACACAAACAAACACACACACACACACACACACACACACACACACACACACACACACACAGACACACACACACACACGACACACCCACACTCACACACACTTACAAACACACACACACAGATACACACCCACACAGACACACACACCGGACACACCCACACACACACACACACACTTACAAACACACACACACACACACACAGAGGCACAGAGACACACACACACCAGACACACACACACACACACGGACACACACACACATTTACACACACTTACAAACACACACACACACACACACACACACACACACACACACACACACACACACACACACACACACACACACACACAGAGGCACAGAGACACACACACCAGACACACACAGACACACACACCGGACACACACACACATTTACACACACACACACAGACACACACACCGGACACACCCACACAGACACACACACACACACAGAGGCACAGAGACACACACACACCACACACACACACACACACACACACACACACACACACACATACAAACACACACACACACAGACACACACACCGGACACACCCACTCACACACACTTACAAACACACAAACACACACACACAGATACACACCCACACAGACACACACACCCACACACACACACACACACACACACACACACTTACAAACACACACAGACACACACAGACACACACAGACACACACACTTGCAGAGTCAAAAAAAGCAACATGCAGTAAATACAGTCAAAGATATTTGACTTTTCTCAATAAAAGTTGATGTACTCTAGTAGAGTAAAGTACTACTGCTGCTGTGGCCGGATTACTGCAGTACTGTCCATGAGCCTCGTCCCGTAGCTCAGCGGAGAATAGACCCACAGACCTCGGCTCCCCCCCCCCCCCCCCCCCCCCCCCCAGGACAGACATGAGCCGAGAGCTTTGTTATGTGTGACAGCTCGCCGAGCGCCACCTAATCCCCATCACAAGCAGAAGTGCTGGGGAACCAACTCTCAGCGCCGGAGATTAATGGGAACGCTTGTCCCCGCCGTGGACAGTCAGGGGACTCCACAAAACTCTCGCTGACTGATTACTTTTGAAAACAATATGATTTCAAATACCTTCCCCTGAGCTGAGGCACGTGGGTCAGTGTAACGCTTATCAGGTCCATTTTATAAGCACAAACAGACATTTGGAAAAACAGAAAAATGGGTTCCAATATCATATTTTTCATTTTTTTTTCCCACCTTGACAAATTAAAAAATTGGATCTTTAAACAGTTTTTCCAATTTTCTGTTTTTTATTATATTTTTATTTCATTTATTTACAGTACAGGCCAAAAGTTTGGACACACCTTCTCATTCAATGTGTTTCCTTTTTATTTTCATGACTATTTACATTCTCACTGAAGGCATCAAAACTATGAATGAACACATATGGAATTATGTACTTAACAAAAAAGTGTGAAATAACTGAAAACATGTCTTATATTTTAGATTCCTCAAAGTAGCCACCCTTTGCTTTTTTTTGATAACTCTGCAAACCCTTGGTGTTCTCTCAATGAGCTTCATGAGGTAGTCACCTGAAATGGTTTTACCTTCACAGGTGTGCTATGTCAGGGTTCATTAGTGGAATTATTTCCCTTATTAATAAAAAAGCAAAGGGTGGCTACTTTGAAGAATCTAAAATATAAGACATGTTTTCAGTTATTTCACACTTTTTTGTTAAGTACATAACTCCATATGTGTTCATTCATAGTTTTGATGCCTTCAGTGAGAATCTACAATGTAAATAGTCATGAAAATAAAAAGGAAACGCATTGAATGAGAAGGTGTGTCCAAACTTTTGGCTTGTACTGTATATTATATTTAGTATAGGGGGGGGGCGTAGCTAGGTGGAACGAAGGAGAGAATACCATGGCAGTATTGAATAATTGGAGTTCAGACGCAGTTTTGTAATTTTCTAAATTTATAATAAAATAATAAAAAAAACTGAAAATTGGAAAAACAGTTTAAAGATCCAATTTTTTTATTTGTCAAGGTGGGGAAAAAAGTGAAAAATTGGATATTTGAACCCATTTTCCTGTTGTTCCAAATGTGTTTGTGCTTAGAAAATTGAACTGATAAGCGTTACACTGACCCAAGTGCAGGGGCGTAGCTTTGGGTTCAACATTGGGGGTGGGGGGGTTGAGAGCTCCAAAACAATCTTAGGCAGGTCCTGGGACAGGAGAAAAGTGATGGGAAAAAAGTGTGGGATAACAACTCAGAAAATTAGACAAAAAAGTGTGAAAAAAACACTTAAGAAAGGCGACAAAAACTCAAAAAGAATCAACAAAAACTTCAACCAAAAAAATATCCAGAAAGGTGACACAAACGCGAAAAAAACTGTCCAAAAAAACCTTGGAAAAAAAAGCAACAAAAACGTCCGTAAAAAGCAACGAAAACATTGAAAACGTGAGAAAAATGTCCAAAATAACATCAAAAACTTCTGGAAAAAGCCCAGAGTGGATTATTTGGACATGAACAACACCAGTTAATTACAAACTACACTTTCTTTGTGCAGTATTGTGTCAACAAGTCATCTTTGCTTCCAAGTCTCACCTAAAGTCTAAAGTTATTTAGTCCAAGTCTGGCGCAGGTGTGTTTAGGGCGTGTCCAAATCCACTTTTGCTAGTTTCTAAAGAGTTGTCCTTAGTGTCTGCTAGTTTCTAAAGAGTTGTCCTTAGTGTCTTCGTTAATCAGAGGTGTGTTTTGGGCGTAACATGCAATCAACCAATCAGAGATCATCTCCCATTCCCTTTAAAAGCCAGGCGCGTTTGGACCTTGGAGCATTGCTGTTATCATGGAGGATTTACATCGTAATATTTTTATTTGTAATCTTCTGCGTGTGTGTGTGCGCTGCTGTGCGTCTTTTTGTGTGTGTGTGTGTGTGTGTGTGTGTGTGTGTGTGTGTGTGTGTGTGTCCCTGTGTGTGTAAACATATAGTGCACGCACGCTGTGCATTTGAGCCTAGGAGCATTTTACTAATGCTCTGTTAAAATAACAATGAAATGCTGCGTTATTGACTTTAGACCAGGTTTTTGTTGGTCAATGGCGCCATCACTTCCCGTTGCCTCTAGATAGCAATACTCCCAGAATGCACCTGAACACACCTCCCTGTCACACCAGCACGCCCAGAATGCACCTGAACGCACCTCCCTGTCAGACCAGCATGCCCAGAATGCACCTGAACACACCTCCCTGTAAGACCAGCACGCCCAGAATGCACCTGAACGCACCTCCCTGTAACGTGTTCGGTGTCCTTACTCGACGATCTCGTCCTCGTCGTCCTCAAAGTTCTCATCGCCGTCGTTGGCGGTGGCGTCCTGGTACTGCTGGTACTCGGACACCAGGTCGTTCATGTTGCTCTCGGCCTCCGTGAACTCCATCTCGTCCATGCCCTCGCCCGTGAACCAGTGCAGGAAAGCCTTCCGGCGGAACATGGCGGAGAACTGCTCCGAGATGCGCTTGAACAGCTCCTGGATGGCCGTGCTGTTGCCGATGAAAGTGGCGGCCATCTTGAGCCCGCGCGGCGCGATGTCGCAGACCGCCACTTTGACGTTATTGGGTATCCACTCGACGAAGTAGCTGCTGTTCTTGTTCTGCACGTTCAGCATCTGCTCGTCCACCTCCTTCATGGACATGGGCCCGCGGAACACCGTGGCGACGGTGAGGTAGCGCCCGTGGCGCGGGTCGCACGCCGCCATCATGTTCCTGGCGTCGAACATCTGCTGCGTGAGCTCGGGGACGGTGAGCGCTCGGTACTGCTGGCTGCCGCGCGCCGTCAGGGGAGCGAACCCCGGCATGAAGAAGTGGAGGCGCGGGAACGGCACCATGTTGACCGCCAGCTTGCGGAGATCTGCGTTGAGCTGGCCGGGGAAACGGAGAGACGTGGTCACGCCGCTCATGGTGGCCGACACGAGGTGGTTGAGGTCGCCGTAGGTGGGCGTGGTGAGTTTGAGCGTGCGGAAGCAGATGTCGTAGAGCGCCTCGTTGTCGATGCAGTACGTCTCGTCCGTGTTCTCGACCAGCTGGTGGACCGACAGCGTGGCGTTGTACGGCTCCACCACCGTGTCCGACACCTGAAGGGGTCAGAACGAGATCACGTGGGATTAGGGGCAGCGTTGGGAAAGTTCACTTTCTACATGAACTATATATATATATATATATATATATATATATATATATATATATATATATATATATATATATAAAAAGAGACTTCAGATACAGTATTAGGGGACCACTAAGGTCTATATAAAAGAGACTTCAGATACAGTATTAGGGGACCACTAAGGTCTATATAAAAGAGACTTCAGATACAGTATTAGGGGACCACTAAGGTCTATATAAAAGAGACTTCAGATACAGTATTAGGGGACCACTAAGGTCTATATAAAAGAGACTTCAGATACAGTATTAGGGGACCACTAAGGTCTATATAAAAGAGACTTCAGATACAGTATTAGGGGACCACTAAGGTCTATATAAAAGAGACTTCAGATACAGTATTAGGGGACCACTAAGGTCTAT
This sequence comes from Perca flavescens, assembly GCF_004354835.1. Lineage (NCBI taxonomy): Eukaryota > Metazoa > Chordata > Actinopteri > Perciformes > Percidae > Perca > Perca flavescens. Next base: position 26,780,637 of record NC_041352.1, read on the forward strand.
ATAAAAGAGACTTCAGATACAGTATTAGGGGACCACTAAGGTCTATATAAAAGAGACTTCAGATACAGTATTAGGGGACCCAACTGTTACCCTACTTGCCTTGCTGGTGTGAGGGGGTGGCTACAGGAGGACTTGATGGGGAGAGGGTGGCCGAGCACGATGGTAACTCGTCACTTGTAACCGCGTTACTTAAAATGGCGGGAGTTTCCTCCTCCTGCTCCTTTGCTTTGCGTTTCATATTAGCTAATAGCTACAGTCTGTGTCTGTCTCATTGAGCTTGCTTGAAAAGCTTGCGCGCAAACGTCATTCATTTTATTGGATCACTTGCTGGTGACGAGGCAGCCTGTGGGCGGGGCTTAAGAGTCCACACGTGGGGTAGAAGCCGCTGATTGACTGAGAAGCTTTCACTCAAAGCTGTCCTCGGGCTGCTTATTGGATGAACTGCTAGAATGAAAATCACTCACTACTCACTATAGGCCTGGGTCAAAATGGGCTGGCCCGGCGCTAAAATGGGTGGGCCTGGGCACACCCATTTTAGCGCCGGTAGCGCCGCGGGTGCCTCGAATTCGTCCGTGTTTCCTGTTTCGGCTTTGTCGTGGCGCACCCGGCGAGATCTACGTCATTTTGACGTCACGTTGTCGCGCGACAGGATCGGGAACGGCAACTACAAAGAGGCCTTAAGTGGTACGACGACAAATATTTGACAAACTGAGACTTTCTTCTGTTGACGAATGATCTTTTAAACGGACAAACATCCTATTTGTAATCCATGGCTCAGTTCAAAACGGGATCAAAAAATAATCAGTCTCTCCCCGTTCACTACAGTTCATATTTTTTCCGAATTAAGGTCGGTCGACAGGAAGGGGAGGAACTTCGCCTCTCTTTTCGATTCAGAACAGCAGATGTGTCCTCTTATCAAATGACACTGAAATTGTATTTTTTCTGAAATAACAAAATTCTAAGCAAAAATAAGGAATAGATTTTTATTTTAGGCCCTTAATTATCCTTAATTCCACAGGACAGATGAGGACATGAAAGGGGAGAGAGAAGGAGAACGACATGCAGCAAAGGGCCACAGGTTGGAGCTGAACCCGTGGCTGCTGCGTCGAGGAGCAAACCTCCACAGTATGTGCGCCCGCTCCACCAATATATATATATATATATATATATATATATATATATATATATATATATATATATATATATATATATATATATATATATATATATATGTATATATACATGTATATATATATATATATATATATATATATACATAAATAAGTATATATATATATATATATATATATATATATATATATACTTATTTATGTTGTAATGTTGATACCTTGGGTGAGGGCATGACGCTGAAGGTGTTCATGATCCGGTCTGGGTACTCCTCCCGGATCTTGCTGATCAGCAGGGTGCCCATCCCTGAGCCGGTGCCCCCCCCCAGAGAGTGAGTGAGCTGGAAACCCTGCAGGCACAGAGAGAGAGAGAGAGAGATAGGGAGAGAGACGGAGAGAGAGAGGCAGAAAGAGAGAGACAGAAAGACAGAGAGACAGAGAGAGAGAGGGAGAGACAAAGACAGAGATGGAGAGGGAGACAGAGAGAGAGAGGGAGAAAGACATTTTAAAATATCTGCTTTTCCATAGATTGATATCTGATTTCATTTGTTATACCGCTCCACCTTTGTAGTAACGGTCCCGTGGCTCCGCGTTAAAGTCTCATATATATATATATATATATATATATATATATATATATATATATATATATATATATATATATATTAATAACATAACTCAGTGTTTCTCCATACCGCGCTGCTGCAAAATGAGGTTAAAATGCACAGTTAGCACAGTAGAATAATGTTTAACAAATGTTCAAAGGGTGCCAGGCCCCCCTAAAGCTCTGATCCCTAGCAGCTCTTACTGTTCCACTTTATATTGGGCTCTTTTTGGTGGATATTCCAAAACTAATTTGTATTGTATCACAAACTAATTGGGAGGGGATCTTTGGGACCACTAAAAATGTTACTTACTGAAATGTGAACACATAATATGCATTATGCACACTACTTTGCACTATTACTTTTTGCACTTTACATCCCAGTCCATGCGTACTTGTCTTGATATTATGTCTTATTTGTATATTTGTATTTTTGTAGATTATGTTGATAGGTGCCTATATGGTTGTCTCTATTGTACACTATGTGTCTATATTACCATTTGTTGAATGTAAAGAGAGTTAATACCTACCGAAGTCAAATTCCTTGTGTATGTACAGTAAGTATACTTGGTCAAAAAAACTGATTCTGATAAACCCAGGTTTTAACCCAGCCCAGGAGACAGTTTCTGCGTCCAAAGCGGCTTTATTTCGGACACGTACTGTACGTGAAAGAAGCTAAAACCACAAGTGGTCTTCACCTGGAGACAGTCGCAGTGCTCACACTCCTTCCTCACTATGTCCAGGACCGCGTCCACCAGCTCCGCCCCCTCCGTGTAGTGACCTTTGGCCCAGTTGTTCCCCGCACCTGTCTGGCCTGCAGACAACCAATGAGCACGGAGACAAAAATCCATCTGTGAAATGTGAAACGATCGCCACAACAGATGGGAACGTTGGCGTGCAGACACACACTCAGCAGAGGTCTGCAGCCTCCCTGCTTCTTCTTCTCTCTTCACGGAGATATTGGTTCATAAAAACACACTTCAGTGTGTTTACGGTACAGATTAAATGCTGCCGAACCCTAACCCTAACCCTAACCCTAACCCTAACCCCAAACCCCTAACCCCAAACCCATGCCTTAGCTGTGACTGTCCTTCCTTTGCCGTACCTGAAGTTGTTCCATTCTGGCTGCTGTCTGGAGATTCCTTCGTGCACAACTTGTATTCTTTCGGATGTTTCAGACCAAATGTTGTAACAGCGGCCATGTTGTGTATAGTTTAGGGTCCTCGCCACCATGAGACAAATCAGCATTGAACAGATTGAACATGTAGCTGGACTTGAATGGCCTTCTTTTGACTGAAAGTACTGCCAAACAACAACTTTTTCTGCTCACCAGATCCACGTCCACTTCCTCACAGCCTACTGCATTGAATGCTCCACCTACATAAACACCTTCCCGTAATCAACGGCGCCGTCGTTACGGTGACCAGCGTAGAGCGCCTAGTGCAAGCGTAGGGTTCGGTTTGGTGGGAAATAATTCTAAGGTTCGGCAGAAACCCAACCTCATCAAAAAGCCCAATATTCAGCCCAATCAGAAGCCGTATCCTGGATTCAATGCATCCCTAGTATAAAGTAGGGCTGCACAATATATTGTTTTTTATTATCATAGCAATAGCTGCTAGCGCAATAAACACATTTCGAAAGGCTGCAACATATTGCTAAAGACAGTCATGTGGTGTTTCCATTGTCAGCGTCATTTCCCCGCTTCCCATACATTTTTTTTACAGGAGCAGCCGTGCAATGCATTCTGGGAGCGTCGTGGGGACTTTGGAGAAGCGTGGCGTCGAGTCGCCCGATCCTCATTTGCATAAAAGGAAAATCTTTCAAACTGACCTTTGTTGATCTGAAATGAAGACGGATTCAGCAACTGTATGGCCTATCTTATCTTAATGTTTTCAGAAACACGTTTTGTTAACTATTTTTGAGAGATCGTATTCCGAACCAAATCCAGAACCAATTCCGAAAGATTAAAGTGCCCATATTATGAAAAAACAATTTTTTGGGGGGATTTGGGGTGTTCTTTTGTGTCCGGGTGCTTCCACACGCATACAGACTTTGAAAATAATCCATCCGTGGTGTTCTGAGTGAGATCCGGTTTCTGAATGTGTCCTGCCTTCAGTCTCCTGGTGAGCTGGTCAAAATCGGCAATGGCTTTCTACGTTAGCTAATGCTAACCGTTAGCTCGTAACGCTAGCATGCTACCTCGTTCTCAATAGCAAAGCACTGCTACAGCACACACTAGTTCACCCTAATCTCCAAAAGAACTACTTCCATGTGCTCCCTGGTTTAGAAGAAGTCTCCCAGCTGATCCTGCCTTGGAACTGACTGAAGTTGTAGAAACAGCCTTTCTTTTACTGTCTATGGAGCTAGCTGACATGAGCTACATCTGAGCTACTGAGCATGTGCGAGTGCAATCAAAGATAGTACAGAATAAGAGAGGTCTCACTCTGTAGCTAAAACAGAGACCTGAACACAGGGTGAAAAGAGAAGCTGCAGCAATGTGCAGTACAACAAAAATATGGTGTTTTTTGAAAATTAAACCATGTAAACCTATTCTGGTACAACCTTAAAATACAATTATGAACCTGAAAATGTGCAGAATATGGGCGCTCTAATAAAAGCCGGGGATTGTTACCGAAGATGAAGTTGTCTGGTCTGAAGAGTTGTCCGAAGGCTCCTGAGCGAACGCTGTCCATGGTTCCTGGTTCCAGGTCCACCAGCACAGAACGGGGGACGTATTTATGTGCTGCGCAAACGGAGAAGACTCGTCACTTTCAGACAGAAATCACTATTTCTGCTAAATACAGTTTACTGTTAAACTGACACACTATTGTACCTTAATGCAAACGGGATAAAAAGCTCCCATATTCTAGAACAACTGAATTTGATTAATTTCATCTTTTCTTTGATGGAATGTAACTAAGTACATTTACTCCAGTAATGTACTTTTTCTTTACTTTTAAATACTTTACCTAAATTTTCCTGATGACACTCACAGACTTTTACTGAAGTAACATTTTCACTGCAGGATTTTAACTTGTAACAGAGTATTATTACAGTGTGTTATTAGTTCTTTAGTACTTTTACTGCAGTAAAAGGATCTGAATACTTTGTCCAGCGCTGAATCTTGTGTAATTTGTCGTTGTTTAGTGTTTGCATCAATAAAAATAAAAAAAACAGGCATACTAGTCTACTGAGAAAGGACAAGGAGTACTACGTACACACACACACACACACACACACACACACACACACACACACACACACACACAAGTTTGTTGCACTATCTTTGTGGGGACCTGTCATTGACATAATGCATCCCCTAGCCCCTTACCCTAACCTTAACCATCACAACTAAATGCCTAACCTTAACCCTTACCCTAACCCTAACCGTAACCTAATTCTAACCCTAATCCTAAAACCAAGTCTTAACCCTCAAACAGCCCTTTAAAGTTGTGGGGTCCGGCATTTTGGCCCCCACGAATGTAGTTAAACGAGAAGCGCACACACACACACACACACAAACACACACACATACACACAAAGACAAACAGAGACACACAGACACACACACACACACACACACACACACACACACAAACACACACACACACACACACACACACACAACTCCCGTGTGTAGTACTTACAGGACGCCTCGTTGTAGTACACGTTGATTCTGTCCAGCTGGAGAGACGAGTCTCCCACGTAGCTCCCCGCCGGGTCGATGGCGTGCTCGTCGCTGATCACCTCCCAGAACTGACCGCAAACACACAAGACAAGAGCTCGCACTTCCTGTCTGTACGGTACTGCTCGCCCTCTCTGACAGCTGAGGTTTAAAGGAGCCCTATTACATAATAATATATATAGTGATGCACCGATGTGAAAATTGTGGCCGATACCGATAACCAATATTAATATTGCTGTTATGGCCGATACCGATATTTACCGATGTCGATATCTCAGTATAGAAAACACATTTTTATAATAATCAAATAAAGAACTATTTTCCAAAACGCTTTTCTTTTTTTCTTTTGTGATTTATTTTCCGAAATGACTGATATTGGGCACCTTTACCTGTGTGCAAAAGATCAGATTTTCAGAAGAAAAAACGTAATCTTTATAAAATTATATATAAGTTGACATCGAACCGATACCGATGTGTTAAAAAAATGACCATATCGGCCGATATATTGTGGACCACTACTTGTAACTGACCGAAGTTGGAGAAACAGCCTTTCTTTTACTGTCTATGGAGATATGTGTGAGTGCAATCAAAGATAGTACGGAAGAAAAGAGGTCTCACTCTGTAGCTAAAACAGAGACCAGGTGAAAAGAGGATCTGCAGCAGTGAGAGAGAGAGCTGTGCAGTACAACATAAATATGGTGTTTTTTGAAAATTAAACCATGTAAACCTATTCTGGTACAACCTCAAAATACAATTATGAACCTGAAAATGAGCAGAATATGGGCGCTTTAATATTCAAAAACCATATTCATCTCTGTCTGAGACGCTCTGTTGGAGCACCTGTCTCTTTAAAAAAGCCCAGACTGGTCTGATTGGTCGATGTTTCCGGATCTCCGGATTCTCCTCATCTGTGATTGGCCTGTGTACAGTTTGTTCCAGCCGGAGACCGACTGCAACGGAGTACACAGCGAGGCTTATACCGCGAAAACTCAAACACAAGCGGACCATGTGACCTGAAATTGGTGAAAATGTGCTGCCCCATTACCACCACCATGGTATCGGAATCGACACTGAGAATTGTGTTATTTCACTGGTATTGGCACCGACTACTGAATTTTTGGTATTGTGACACCCCTAACACACACAGACACACACAGACACACACACACACACCCACACACACACACACACACACACACACACACACACACATCAGTTGCCCAAATTCCAGCTCTCTCTAGCGTTGGCAGAGCTACATGTGGCAGGGTGTGTGTTATACTGTGTTTTTTGTATGTTTTTAAAGTAAGTTACTTGTCAGCTGCTGCATATTCCTCTTATAGTTGTTCAATCCTGTTCATGCAAACTAATTAGGTATCATTCCATAATGGGAGTGCTGGTTACAAGATATTTTTGGCACTTTAGTAAACCTTAAGTAGTTTTTAAGGATGTTAAAAATGATGTTATTCTGCACAGTCTGTTCTAGTTTTTCACTGTTAGACATTGAGTGAAATATTCAAACAGGAGAGACATCATACACAATATACTCACACACACGCACACACACACATATGACATAAAACACAATGTACTTTGCACTGCTTATCATTTAAGACACATTTTTAAAAAGAATCTGCCTGACATATTTGGAAACTTTGTGTTTTTAAAGTTAAGTTCTGTAGTTCTGTCGGGTTTGCAAAATGTTTTCGAATGTTTCATCAGATTATGTCTGCACACATAGACACACACACACACACACACACACACACACACACACAAAGACACACACACACACAAACACACACAGAGAGAGACACACACACACAAAGACACACACAGAGAGAGAGAGACACACACACACACACACACACACACACACACACACACACACACAGACAGACACACACACACACACACACACACACACACACACAGACACAGACACACACACACACACACACACACACACACACAAAATACAAAGACACACACACAGACACAAACACACAGAGAGAGAGACACACACACATACAGACACACACACACACACACACACACACACACACACAGACAAACACACACACACACAGACAAAGACACACACACACACACACACATATATACACACTCTGACAGTAGGATAAGAGCTGTACCTTGGTCCCGATCTGGTTCCCACACTGTCCCGCCTGGATGTGAACTATTTCTCTCATCTTTCTCCCTTCTGTCGTTCTTTCTCCGGCTGCTGGTCTGGTTGTGTGTCTCTCGTCCTGCTGTCGGTGTGTGTGTGTCAGGAGTTCCTCTTCTCTTCCTCCTCTCATGCACGTTCCCGAGACCCCGCCCTGAGTGGGTGGGGATGGGGGGCACTATGGGTCCAGTTTGTCCCACTCAGCATTAAACCTTTGTTTGACTTGTCCCACAGAAATACTGCTACTACTTCATATGTAATAAAGTTGTCAACTTTAGTTGTTAAATTAAGCAGTAAGCATTTGCTTTGGAGGAATTTGCACACACACACACACACACACACACACACACACACACACACTCACCACACACATACACGCACACACACACATGCACACACTAAAACACATACACACGCACACACACGCACGCACGCACACACACACACTAACACACACACGCACGCTCACACACACAGAGACACACACATATATAGACACACACACACACAGAGACAAACACAGACACACACACAGACACACACACAGAGACAAACACAGACACACACACACACACACACAGACCAACACACACACACACACACACACACACACACACACACACACACACACAAACACACACACACACACGGCCCGATCCGCACTCTAGCGTAGACATCCATGCGGATATCTCAAAATGCGTACAGATAACTCGCCAGCTGTTTTAATATTATTAGCTGTTTTAATATTATTAGCTGTTTTAATAGTATTAGCTGTTTTAATATTATTAGCTGTTTGAACTGCTAACCCTAAACCCTTGTGCTATAGAAATGAGGCTGCCATGGCTTCCCCCCGCTGCTAGTTTGGATCTATTTCAACCCGAAACAAGGTGAAGTGAATGTACGAGTCTGTGACAGTGGAAGGATTTTAATTTGCTGCTCTGTGAGAGAACATTTGGCAGACATTCCCACCCAGTCAGCTGCTGCTGGGGGCTCGGTTTACACTTCACCGAGAGCTATAAAACAGGAATTCATCAGGGATTCTGCAACTCTCGGCCCACTGTGTGGTGCACTAATCTGATCTCTGCTGTCCTCGGGTTCAACTTGACCCACTTTCAACAAGTTTCTATACTGTATATCAGAAATTTGGGGTTTCTTTCAACTACATTTTTCATAAAAAGGTAATTTGGGTGGTTCCCTACAATGCCCTTCACAAGCAAAATCAACGATGAGTTCACTACTTTCATTGAATTTGGCTGTTTTATTCAATTTTATAACATTTTAAAAAAGATTTTTATAAAAGAACGTTGAAAAAAGCGACAAAAGTGTCAAAAAAGGTCGACAGGAAGACAACACAAGGGTTAAAGGGACAGTTCAGATGTTTTTGAAGTGCAATGTAGTCTCGCTTTGCCTGTGCCTGTGTGTGTGTTTGTGTGTGTGTGTGTGTGTGTGTGTTCCTTCACAGCGTTGGGGAGGGAGGTCTGTCTAGTCCACACAGCATTCCTGGATGGGAGAAAAACCTGCTCTCACACACACACGCACACACACACACACACACACACACACACACACACACACACACACACACACACACACACACACACACACACACATGTATCTAATTGCTCTCTAACTGTTTTCACTCCTGACACCTAGAAAGAGAGACAAAAACTGTCTGATGTTACTGTTTTCACGGTTTGTTGGCATTTCTTTAAACCAATCACAGTTGTCGTGGGGCGGGGCTAAGCTCCAGACGGCGCTACGGTGTCTCTGCTATATAGTCTCAGGAAGGATCTTGTTTTGGTGTTTGGAACATTGTTCCCTAGAAAAGTTTTAGCGTCAAACACTTCATTTCCTGCATTTTAAGAAATAAATCTATAAAAAAAAACAGAAAATGTTCTGGCAGCACATTATCCGCACTTTGTGCCATTATTAAAAAGTGGAAATTATGTGTGTATAGTTTCAGTTAAAATACAGAACATTTTCTGTTAGTCCTATATACTGTAACCAGTGTGTGTGTGTGTGTGTGTGTATGTGTTACTGTGTGTGATGTGTATATGTGTGTGTTTGTGTTACTGTGTGTGTATATGTGTGTGTGTTACTGTGTGTATATGTGCTTATGCGTATGTGTTACTTTGTTACTGTGTTATTGTGTGTGTGTATATGTGTGTATATGTGTATGTGTTACCGTGTGTGACGTGTATATCTGTGTGTGTGTGTGTACGTGTTATTGTGTGTGTGTTAGAGAGAGAGGTATGAGAGAGAGTGTGTGTATGTGTGTGTGTGTTACTGTGTGTGTGTTTGTGTTACTGTGTGTGTATATGTGTGTATGTTTTACTGTGTGTGTGAGTGTGTGTCTATGTGTGTGTGTGTTACTGTGTCTGTGTGTGTGTATATATGTGTTACTGTGTGTATGTATGTGCTTGTATGTATATGTGTGTGTGTGTGTGTGTGTGTGTGTGTGTGTGTGTGTGTGTGTGTGTGTGTGTGTGTGTGTGTGTGTGTAAGAGAGAGAGAGGTGTGAGAGAGTATATGTGTGGCAGTAGTAGCAACAACTTTTGAACGTGCACACACCGGGGGCTCCGTACCGCCGCCCAAGATGATGATTGTGTTGCAGCTCCGTCAGCCCACCGGTAGAGGTCAGTTGAGGATGTACAAGAGAGCCCCTTCTGACACTGGATATAAACATATAGAATAATGTGGGTTTTGTAATCAAATACATTAAAGACTCAAAAAGGGGCCGCGATATTATTTATGTAAAATTCTGTTTCTGTTTTGTGTTTCTTCTGACTGGCCGCGTCTAAAATCTACACCGGAACTGTTGTCGCTGGCTGCCGTTCCCTGTCGGACCTCAGACACGTTCGGACCAAACAAAGGCGGCGGTGCGCTTTAAAAAAACAGCTACCAATGCCAAATGAAGTGCGCATCTCCCTGACCTCAGAGTTTAAGGAGCTGTAAACTCAATATGAAGTTTCGGGGGAAGATCCTAGACATCGCCTGTCTCAACCACTTCACCCGTAAGTCCCGTTAGCTTCTTTAACCGGGAGGTAACCGACAACTGACGCCGCTAACCGGTTAGCTTCCACCAGCCTTCTGCACGTAAACTCATATTTCTTTGTGGAGACGCAATAATAATACAACGCCACATTTAATTCAAATTTTTTTGTAAGTTTTGTAATACTTCAGGGATCGACTTCAATTCGGCGTACAATTACGGCTGATTTAGATGCTAACTTTAATACAATGTTAGCTTTTTTTGCTCAAATTTATACGATCAGAACAGGAATATCAGGGATATTGATCATGTGCGAAAGTGAACAGTATAGAGAATATTTGCAATGTGTACATCGTGGCAGTGGTGTAGTCTACGTGATACGCAGGCATAAGCAGTATACGCACTGAGAAAGCTCCAGGATTACCACTTAAAAATGCCCAATGACACACAACAACATACTTTCTATTATATTTTAGATATATTTTGAGTTGTCATTTTCGTTTATTTTCTTCAAATAGGCTAAATAAAGGGATTTCCACCGTAAACTGGTGCATAAAAGTGTATCAGAATACAGGAAATGAAGTCGTTGATGCTTAAACCTTCCCTGGGAGAGGGCACCCAGACCCCACCACTATGATATGGCCTCCTCCTCCTCCAAAGGCAGATTCTGGCCCATATACAGTGCAGTATACCCACTACTATACGTTAGACCACACCACTGCATCGTGGTTAATACCTTTGCTCTTCCTCTCCCTCCCCAGGAGTCATCACCACCATCTCCAAGCTGACCAAGACGTGCGTCCTGCGTCTGACCCCAGACAACCTGTTCTTCGTCCTGTCCGGTAAAGTGGCCAACGGAGGCGTCAGCATGTGGTGTGAACTGTCCCAGGTGAGAGCTCGCGTGCTTCATTTATGCACACATTATGAAGCCATTTGGGCTATGGGGGGGCACTATGGGTCCACTATGGGGCACTATGGGTTGTCCCACTCAGCATTAAACCTTTTGTTTTACAGGATGTTTTTCAGGGATGGAACATGACATTTTATTGAAATTTATTGAAAAAAATGTCTGGTACAGGATATAAAGTCCTCTATTCCAGACGCAAGCAACGCTTGTCCCACAGAAATACTTCTACTACTTCATAGTAATATAATAAAGTTGTCAACTGTTAAAATAATCGGTAAGCATTTGCTTTGGAGGGATTTGCACGCACACAGACACACACGCATACTCAAACTCACGCACGTGCACACACAGCCACCACACACACGCACGTGCACACACACACACACACACACACACACACACACACACACACAGACACGCACTGACACGCACTGGCACATACACACACACACACACACACACACACGCACACACAGACAGACAGACAGACAGACAGAGACACACACACACACACAGACACGCACTGGCACGCACGCATGCGCACACACACACACACACACACATCCTGTCTTCATTCCTTCCCCCCCTTTTACAAAATGTCTTAAAACTTACATAAAGTTTAGAGCTTCAAAGATTAATCGATTGTTGCGAGGAAAAAAACGAAAAAGAAACGTCAAAAATGTTGAAAAAAAGCGTCCACAAATGTCACAAAAAGACATGCATGCATGCATTGAAAGCATCCAAACAGTCAGAAGCCATTATTGGACAGCGATGTGTGACTTGAAGTGACCCCCGTCTACTCTTCCAGCTGATGGCGCCCGTGTGCTCTCCCCTCCCTGCAGGCCAACTTCTTCGACGAGTACCAGATGGAGGGCGTGTCCCCCGAGGACAACGAGATCTGCCTGGAGGTGACCCCGGAGAACCTGTCCCGAGCGCTGAAGACCCTCCAGAACGCCAAGGCCGTCAAGGTCAAACTGACCAAGAAGCACTGTCCCTGCCTCACCATCGCCGCCGAGCTGGTGAGACTCAGACGTCGCTTTGCAATAGGCCTGCACGAGAAATCGTTATAATATCGCCATCTCCATTCTCCCATTGTTCGCCATTTAATTTTTAAATGACTCCTATTTAGGGCTGCCACCTCTTAGTCGATTAGTCGACTAATCGGTAGTTTTGGTCTCAGTCGACTAAGATTTCTTTAGTCGATTAGTCATTTTTTATGCTTATTCATGCTTAATTACTCATTTCCAAGAAACTTCTGAGCACATTTATGGTAAACACAAGATTTAAAGTGGTGCTTTTGCAGGATTAATTGTGGAGAAACTCAGTTTTACAGATGGTTAATTAACTACATTTATATTGTGCTTTTCTAGTCTTAACCACCTCTCAAAGCGCACAGCTCTGTCAATTAAATCAACTAATCGATTAGTCGACAAAATCCTACAAGTGTTAGTCGACTAAGAATTTCTTTAGTCGAGGACAGCCCTACTCCTATTTTTATTTGTCTCTTTCAATGAATTTATTGAAAGCGTTTGACATTGACATTAGCATGTTTTTAATTACGTAGAGACATGTTGAAAGAGTTCAGATAGAGCCTGTATCAGGTTCATATTTAGTTCAGTGTGTTATGCTGTGAGTTGTAATCGGGCATTAAAAGTTCGGCCCGACAAGGACCGAGCCTGACAGGTACATTTTGAGTTAGACCCCGACTGTACAGCAGGCCGTCTATCAGCAGTGATTGTTGGAGTGCGTGTCGGAGAATAGCGTGGACACGCGCTTCACACGGCGAGCTCTATTATGTCACTATTTTTGGTAGCCTACTGTACTTAAAGGGCCAGTATGTACTTTATTTTCTTTATTCATTGAAGCCTCTATGTTTACAGGCTTGTGGTGATGTGCAATGTGCTCTAGGTGCCAAAAAAAAAGTATGTTACTGCCAATTTGTTTTGTGTTGTCATGGGTCACGTGTGCAATAAACATTACACTTTGTGTGAAAAAATCGTGGCAGAGAATCGTGATATCAATTCTAAGCTAAAAAAAAAATCGTGATTCATATTTTCCCCCCAATCGTGCAGGCCTACTCACCTGCAACATGCAGCTTTTGGGCTTGTTTTGGGTCTCGGTGGTCATTTGGCGTCTCTTTCTAGTCGGTTTGTGTCCATTCATGGTTGTTTGGCGTCTTTTTCACATCATTATGGAGCGTTATTATCTCCATATCTGTGTCTTAAACGTTGGAAAAGCTAGAGTAGATCATACATACATAACACTCAAAACACTAAAGCTTAAACAAGTCTGACTACAATCATTACATCTGAGAAACCTCAAGTTTTATTTATTGTTTTATTGCTGTACCCTAGGCATAAAACCAAAAAATTCTTTGGTTCTGGTTGGTTGTCAGTTGAGGTCATGGGTCGATAGGGAATTTATTTTATTTTTTATTTACATTTTTTCCCCAGTGGCAGCAAGGGATAGGTAGGATTTTTTTTTTTCTTTTCTTACAGTAGTGATGGATACTAACGTTATATAACGCGAGGGAAAACCTTGTGTGTGTAAAAGAGGCTTCAGACTGAAGTTAAAGGGAAACTCCTCCAGATTTATTGACCAATGGCTCTGGAGGAGCTTTGGCTACGTTCACACCAAAAATCTTAATGCTTAATTTCGGATTTTTGGCTCGGATCAGATTTTTGGTTTGGCTGTTCCCATTAGCTTTTAAAATGTGTCCTAAATCAGATTCCAGTGTGAACTGTTTGCGGTTTTGAACTGACCAACATGCGCAAAATAACAATGACCTCAGACGCAGCACGCTGTTGCACTAAATTTAGGGAGCGAATGGTGGAAGTCAGCATTGTCATTACATTACATTACATTACATGTCATTTAGCTGACGCTTTTATCCAAAAGGAACTTACAATTGCTATATGTGCTATATATCCGAGGTCGTCCACCTCTGGAGCAACTAGGGGTTAAGTCTCTTGCTCACGTTGGCTGATGTATCGCAGTGGGAATCGAACCAGGGTCTCCCACGCTGAAGGCACGTGTCATATCCACTGCGCCATCACCGCCCAATTTTCGCTTTTATTTCAAAATGTTTGCGTAATGGCAGTCGTAACATTAAGGAGCAGGTGCTGCATATTCACTACAGATGTCTGTGCGGATGCCTGGTCAAGTTTTTAATCTTACTGTCTGTGTCTAGTAGAGGTGTTGAAATTAATCAGATAATGGATGCATCGAATCGTGGACGATGCTGCATCGATAATCGACCGGGCCATAATCGATTACTTCTGTTTGTAATTTAATGTCGGCCTAACAACATCTCTGTTTACATATTCTGGTGTGTTTTTCACAGTCAGGAGGTGCCATGTGCTCAGTGCTGTATAGTTTTATGTATCCAGTTTATTTAGTATTAGAGCACTGCACAATGTTTGGTTTTTGAAGCTTGAAAAGCTATGAATTAAATATTCTACACGGCTTTAATAGAAAAATGTATTTGACGCATCGTGATGCATCGAGATATCGAATCGCTGAAATGATGATTGTAATCGGGAGATCAGTGAAGATTCACACCTCTAGTGTCTCGGGCTAGCTCCTGCCGGAGCATAATTGTGAGAAATGTCGATGTGGATTGACGTAAAAGTCGCCTCAAATCCGCCTTGGGTCTGGGTCTGATTCAGGACCACATGTGGAATCTGGGCAAGATTTCTGAAGAAGTCTGACCTGGTCACTTGACAGATTTGGGCCACTTTTGCCTGCAGTCTGAACGTAGCCTTTGTAAACTGTGAGAAAGCTAACGGAGTGATGTCCTGTCCAGCCCACCCTCTCCAGCATCAATCGAGTCGTCACCCACGACGTCCCGGTGGACGTCATCCCCCGCAGACTCTGGAACGAGTTCAAAGAGCCGAGCATGCCCGACTTCGACGTAAGTGACACCTCTTTTAACCCTTGTGTCGTCTGCCCCGTTGACCGTGCAACTCTTTGTTTTTCTGGATCAAAATGTAAAAAAAAAAAAATCCAACGTTTTGGTCCACACTTTTGTCCCTTTTTTTTTTTTTTCGAAGTTTTTGTCACTTTTTTGACATTTTCTTTTTTTTTTCCCACTTTTAGAATAGAATAAATCTTTATTGTCCATCTTTATTATTGGAAATGTTCCTGTGGCTCACCAGACATACAAGAAATAAACATACAGACAACATATCAGACATAGTAAATTGAATATGTATTTAAAAAAAAAAAAAAAGATATCAAGATAAAAACAAATTAAGCTAGCTGCTCATATTGATGTTGTCACTCGGTTTGGTTAAGGATACTGATGGCATTCGGAAATTTAAACTTAAAAACACTTTTTGCCAGAGGCACTCTGAAGCGCCTCCCAGACTTCATGAGCTCAAACTGGCTCGTAAGAGGGTGTGTACTATCTGCATTGATTTTCCTAGCTTTCTTCCTCATCCTATCAGTCTTTTTTTTCCACATTCTATTATCAATTTTTCTTTCCATGCTATAAAATTCAATAAAACAAACAAATTCAATGAAAGTATGTAACGGGTCATTTATTTAACTTGTGAGGAGCGTCGAATGGAACCATCCACGTTATTTTGAACTTTTGGAAAATGGGTCAGATATGACCCGAGGACAACAGGAGAGTTAAGTGCAACACACCAAGAGGACAGGAATTCTAAAATGTGTCTTTCAATCAGGGATGAAGATTCGACTGAATATTCGGCTTTTTTTGACGGGTTAGAATTGTTTCCCACCGAACCCTACGCTTGCACTAGGCGCCGTTGATTATGGGAAGGTGTTGGCGTAGGTGGAGCGTTCAATGAAAGTGAAGGGAAGGCGTCTCTGACAAGTGTCCCGTTATACGTTTGTCCCTGCAGGTCAGTATCTACCTGCCTCCTCTGAAGACACTGAAGAACATCGTGGACAGAATGAAGAACCTCTCCAACTTCCTGGTACGATTTCACGGTCACGTTCATCATCAAACTTCACTTGAGTTGAGGTCTTGGTGCAGTTCAGGGTGTTCTCAAGCCTGAATAAACTGATCCATACATATTTGAAATAAAGAACCAGTATTAGCATCGCTTTGACTAAAGTTTAGATTCATTATTTACACCTTAAAATCCCAGAATGTGGTCAACAACAAAGTTTCTCCGACATGGCAGTTTGTAACCACAAGAAGTGAATGGATGGTAGTGAAGTCACGTTATTACCTCGGCCAAGGAGGTTATGTTGTCGTGTGTGTGTGTGTGTGTGTGTGTGTGTGTGTGTGTGTGTGTGTGTGTGTGTGTGTGTGTGTGTGTGTGTGTGTGTGTGTGTGTGTGTGTGTGTGTGTGTGTGTGTGTGTGTGTGTGTGTGTGTGTGTGTGTGTGTGTGTGTGTGTGTGTCTGTGTGTCTGTGTGTGTGTGTGTGTGTGTGTCTGTCAGGTGATGGAGGCCAACCTGAGCGGAGAGATGAACCTGAAGATTGAGACAGATCTGGTTTCTGTCACCACTCACTTCAAAGACCTGGGAAACCCTCCGTGGGGTAAAAACCTTCCAATAACGTTTGGTCCTTTCTGACACCGATTTACCATACCTGAACTTCAGCCGATACTGAG
Source organism: Perca flavescens (assembly GCF_004354835.1). NCBI lineage: Eukaryota > Metazoa > Chordata > Actinopteri > Perciformes > Percidae > Perca > Perca flavescens. The sequence goes on from NC_041352.1 coordinate 26,797,721, forward strand.
TAAAGATCCGATATGAACTATTCAATTGGATTAATTGCACGATTGTCAAAAAGTTAACTCGAGATTAATCACAGATGAATCCCTCCATTGACCGTATGTGCAAATAACTTTAGTTTGTGGATACAACTTTATTGTCAGCCAGTCCTGAAATTCTTTTTACATCCCTGGGTAGCTCATATATATATATATATAAAAAAAAAAAAAAAAGAGGACATAAACGTACATACAGACATACATAAGATGAATAACCCCAAAAGACATACATGACACATTACCACAAATTACATAAACACCCAAGTAAGGAAACAAAGCATACTGTACATGTAGAACAACAGAAAATGACATGAACATACACACAGACAAGGTCTTGGAGACATATAACCCTAAATAAATATTGCACTGGATGTAATGTAGCTGGTTTAAAGGGATACGCCACCGTTTGTTGAAATAGGGCTCATCACTCATCTCCCCTAGCTGTAGATAGGTGAGGTCTCCTCTAGCTGTAGATAGGTGGGGTCTCCTCTAGCTGTAGATAGGTGGGGTCTCCCCTAGCTGTAGATAGGTGTGGTCTCCCCTAGCTGTAGATAGGTGGGGTCTCCTCTAGCTGTAGATAGGTGGGGTCTCCCCTAGCTGTAGATAGGTGGGGTCTCCTCTAGCTGTAGATAGGTGGGGTCTCCTCTAGCTGTAGATAGGTGAGGTCTCCTCTAGCTGTAGATAGGTGGGGTCTCCCCTAGCTGTAGATAGGTGAGGTCTCCTCTAGCTGTAGATAGGTGGGGTCTCCTCTAGCTGTAGATAGGTGGGGTCTCCTCTAGCTGTAGATAGGTGAGGGTCTCCTCTAGCTGTAGATAGCTGTGATAGGGGGGTCTCCTCTAGCTGTAGATAGGTGGGGTCTCCCCTAGCTGTAGATAGGGGGGCCTCTAGCTGTAGATAGGTGGGGTCTGCTGTAGATAGGTGAGGTCTCCTCTTTGCTGTAGATAGGTGGGGTCTCCTCTAGGTATATAGGTGGGGTCTCCCCTGCTGTAGATAGGTGGGGTCTCCCCTAGCTGTAGATATGGGGTCTCCTCTAGCTGTAGATAGGTGGGGTCTCCCCTAGCTGTAGATAGGTGGGGTCTCCCCTAGCTGTAGATAGGTGGGGTCTCCTTTTGTAAACTCCCCTTATTAGATTGAGGTCTCCTCTAGCTGTAGATAGGTGGGGTCTCCCCTAGCTGTAGATGCGTGTGGGTCTCCCCTAGCTGTAGATGGGTGAGGTCTCCCCTAGCTGTAGATAGGTGGGGTCTCCCCTAGCTGTAGATAGGTGGGGTCTCATCTAGCTGTAGATAGGTGGGGTCTCCCCTAGCTGTAGATAGGTGGGGTCTCCTCTAGCTGTAGATAGGTGGGCCAACGGATTTTTTGTGCGTACATTGTTTTAGTCCGGTGCAGCTCCGCCGCTAGTTAGCTTAGCGTAGTGAATGGAATCCTATGTTGCCGGTTAGCATGTTGTGAGTAAAAGTGAGCGAACAAAAGACAATAAAACAACCTTATTACTTGCACTGAGACAAAAAATGCGTTGGCCTACCTCTCTACAGCCAGGGGAGACCGTGATAAGAACTACTTCAACAAACGGTGGCGTAGCCCTTTAACAATAGTAGGATAGATTGATGTATGAAAGAGTTTTTAAGTCTGAGGCTACAGGGAAATGTCTTGACAACTGTTGGACGGTTGACCTGGCTCCAGCTCCAGTTATTTCTTTCACACATTTCTCTCTCTCTCTCTCTCTCTCTCTCTCTCTGCTTCCCGTCCCTGCAGGTGACGAGGCCTCCCAGGACGGCGGTCCGTCTCAGAGCAGGGACCCAGAGGACATGGCCCAGGCCAGGGTGGACATCAGGAAGCTGCAGCAGTTCCTCATGGGTCAGCAGGTCAACCCCAGCAAGGCCATGTGCAGTAAGTCCTCATCCAGGAGCAGCAGGAAAAATGCAATGTAGCCTCGCTTTGCTTGACCTCCTCCACAGCGCTGCAGAGGAAGGTCTGGCTAGTCCACACAGCCTTCCTGGATGGGAGAAAAACATGTTCTGGTTTATTGGCATTTATTATCCCTCCTGTTGTCCTCTGGTCAAATTTTACCAATTTTCAAAAAGGTTTCTATATCTTGGGTTTCTTTCAACCAAATTGTCCAAAAACGTAACGTGGATCGTTCCATACAACCATTACTCTTAACAAGTAAAATAAATGATCCGTTCACTACTTTCATTGAATTTGGGTGTTTTAAAAAAAAACGTGAAAAATCTGCAAAAACATCGACAATAACATCGGACATTTGAGACAAAAAAAAGTGACCGAAAAGTCAAAAAAAAGTGACAAAAACATCGGAAAAAAGTGACAAAACTATACTTTCAAAAGTAGTTTTAGTAGTGCGAGAGAAAACTCAGATTGGACAGATAGTCTAGCTAGCTGTCTGGATTTACCCTGCAGAGATCTGAGGAGCATTTAACCAGAGTCCTCACAAATCAGCCGGAGGTTAGATCGCCAACACAGAGAGAGAGGAAGGAGACGGATATCTGGACGAAATGAGGTGGCCTAAAGGTTAGAGAAGCGAGCTTGTGACCGGGAGGTCGCCGGTTCAATCCCCAGACCGGCAGGATAAAATCTAGGTACCACCACTGAGGTACCCTTGAGCAAGGCCCTTAACCTCCAGCTGCTCCAGTGGAGCTGCTCAGTGGCCAGCAGATCAGACTGTGGTTGTACTGGGCAATGTGGAACTGGGTAAATGTGATCAGGGTGTTCCTGCAAAAGACAAGTTGTCTCAACTTACTTGGATAAATAAAGGTAAAAAATAAATAAAATGAATGTTAGTTTAAATCATAAAATTAATCTGTGTGTGTGTTTTATGAAAACATGTTCAAATGTGTGTATACGTGTGTATACAAACACATTTATTTAGGGTTGGGCGGTAATACGGTATACCGCGGGGTCTTAAAAATAGCACAGTATCAGTTTCAATACCGTCATTAAAAAAACTGCAATGCACTTATATAGGAGACAAGGATGAAATATTAAATATAATTTATGTGATTACGTGTGGTTGTCATCACGTGACAGTGTGGAGGAGCAAGTAGTTTTTTTGTAAGTTGTTGTTATGGTATTACTGTTTCAGTATTAGTGTTTGGTATTCAGTTTCTGAACGGTGCACAAGCCAACCGTTTGGTGGCGCCGCCTGAGCCTTATGTCATCATTTTTATTTAGTCACGATAATACCGTATACCACGGTAAGATAGGGAGGAGGTTTGACGGTATCAAAATTTGGGTACCGCCCAACCCTAATGTATGTGTGTTTTGTGTTGCTAGAGGATTTTAAATCCTGTACCAGACATTTTTTTCAATAAATTTCAATAAAATGTCATGTCCCATCCCTGATTAAATCCTGTTCCCATTGATCTTGTCCTCTTCAGATATCGTCCACGAGAGAGTCGTCCACCTGATTCTGCTGCATGAAGACGTGTCGCTGCAGTATTTCATCCCCGCTGTGGCGTAGACCTTCTGCAGACCCCAGTCAGTTCTGCTCAAAAACTCACAATGTCTGGGGGTCTGTCCCACATGGAGGCTGGTTTCAGTCCTCGGACCTAAGGAAGAGCTCACATGTTCTCAGGACGTGCCGGTGAATCCACATTTATCTCGACAGAAAACGGAACAAGTTGCACGTTAAGCCTCGTGTTGTCTTCTGGTCGACCGGGCTACTTTTGCTTTTTCTCGGTCAAAACTTTTGTTGCTTTCCCCCGATGTTTTGGTCAGTTTTATCCAAGCTTTTTTGTCACTTAACGCACCCCCCCACACACACACACACGATCACACGCATGCACACATACACATACACATACACACACTCAGACTCAGACAGACACAGACACAGACACACACACACAAACTCAGACACACACACAGAAACCAAATTTCTGATATAGAAGATTTGACCCGAGGACAACAGGAGGGCTAATTGTTTGGGACGTTCAGTTTGTTATTGTATTTGCATTAAAAGAGTTTTAATATTTAATTTGGTTTAATTCATTATCATTTCACTTCCACAACACAACAGAACTGATGTATGGCAATGCGCAATTAATCATAATTTAATCCAAATGAAATTAAGTAAGCTATAGTGCAATATCCAAATCACTTCACTCACAATGTGTCAAACCATTGTGAGTGAAGTACTGTGATGCTGCAGAGACGTCCGGGCCTACAAATCCTATTGCCCAAAACGACGAAAATCCTTGGCCACATTTGAAAGACTGTTTTGTCATTTAAATTCAAGAGGGCCAATAGTATCATCATGCAGTGCCAGGTGTTCCTGCCAAAGCTGACTGAACTGGCAGCATTCAATAACTCCACATCTAATCTGCGGAAGCATGTTTTGGTAAGTTTTTGTGCATTGGTACTTAAAAGGAACTTTTCATGACTAATAGCAAATTGCCTATTAGCAAAACATAATTTTTATCTAGCACTAGCAACCCCGTAGGACAACGTATGTAGGACACTGGGTACATTGTGTGACTTTACTTATGTTGTTATTACATGTGTATACATTTGAATAGATTTTTAGGCCTCATGAAGAAAAACATGTCATTAATTTACAGAAGCAATGGAAGAAAACATGAAGTTTTTACATTTTTATTAAGATTAAAACTAACAAGAAGAACAGAGCTTTGATTTTTTTGTATCTTCAATGACAATAGGATGTTTTTTTTTCAACTTTAAAATAAGTCTTAAGTGGTATTTTACAAACATTTATATATGCTGGACAGGAACTAAAGAAACACGTGTTATATGTTATCATTTGTTATTTTGTTATTTCTCCATATTTACACATTCATTTACAGTTATTCTTTTTTTATGGCACTCCTATGTCTCATAACAGCGTATTAAAAGTTGAACCTCATGCATTGGAAGAGTATCAGCAACTTACAAATATTCATCAAACATTTAGAGCACAGAGAAGTTTTCATTTTCAGTTCGGTGCAACAAACCTCATGATGAGCAGTGAACTAAACATTTACACAAAAACTAAAGACAAAAAGTCAAAGGACATCCAATAATGTTTAATGGACAGCTGATATCTGTGCAGTGAAGAAACGCCACACCAATCAGCTCTTAGCAACAAACTAAAATGGAGCCGGTATGGCTAAAATGGAGACTGTATGTACACCATTTGGTATGATATCCTACAATATTAAACACAGGACTTTCAACCAGGAGACCGGGGTTCAAAAAAGGAATCAGTTTTTTTTTTTAACTTTATGGAACAAACGTTTTTTTTTGTAGTTTTGGTGTCTTAACCTAACCAGACTGGGATGTTAACCACGGATTTAAAGCGCCCATATTCCGCACATTTCAGGTTCATAATGGTATTTTAGAGATTGTACCAGAATTGGTTTGCATGGTTTAATTTTCAAAAAACACCATATTTGTGTTGTATTGCACATTGCAGCAGCTCCTCTTTTCACCCTGCGTTCAGGTCTCTGTTTTAGCTACAGAGTGAGACATCTCAACTTCTGTAACCTCTTTGTTGTCAGTCACACATGCTCCGTAGCTAGGTAAGGACTACATGCTCAGTAGCTAGGTAAGGAGTACATGAGCTAGCTAGGTAAGGACTACATGCTCAGTAGCTAGGTAAGGACTACATGCTCAGTAGCTAGGTAAGGACTACATGAGCTAGCTAGGTAAGGACTACATGCTCCGTAGCTAGGTAAAGACTACATGACCTAGCTAGGTAAGGACTACATGAGCTAGCTAGGTAAGGACTACATGAGCTAGCTAGGTAAGAACTACATGCTCAGTAGCTAGGTAAGGACTACATGCTAAGTAGCTAGGTAAGACTACATGCTCAGTAGCTAGGTAAGGACTAAATGCTCAGTACCTAGGTAAGGACAACATGAGCTAGCTAGGTAAGGACTACATGCTCAGTAGCTAGGTAAGGACTACATGAGCTAGCTAGTTAAGGACTACATGCTCAGTAGCTAGGTAAGGACTACATGAGCTAGCTTGGTAAGGACTACATGCTCAGTAGCTAGGTAAGGACTACATGAGCTAGCTAGGTAAGGACTACTTGCTCAGTAGCTAGGTAAGGACTACATGAGCTAGCTAGGTAAGGACTACTTGCTCAGTAGCTAGGTAAGGACTACATGAGCTAGCTAGCTGTTTCTCCAACTTCGGCCTGTACAAAGGCAGGATTAGCCGGGAGACTTCTTCTAAACGAGGGCATACTTCACACTTTGTGTGGTATACCTGCAGAACAGGGACACGGAAGTAGTTTTATACAATTTATTTAGTAGATTAGGGTGAATTTGTGTGTGTTGTAGCAGTGTTTGGCCATTGAGAACGAGCTAGCATGCTAGCGGTTAGCCCCCTAGCCACCTCGTCTCGGCTAGTGACGTAGAAAGCCGTGCAGGTTTTGACCAGCTCACCAGGAGACTGAAGGCAGGACACATTCAGAAACCAGATCTCACTCAGAACACCATGGATGGTGTTTTTTCCAAAGTTTGTATGCGTGTGGAAGCACCAGAGACACAAAATAACACCCCAAATCCCAGAAAAAGGGATTTTATTCATAATTCATATGGGCACTTTAAAACTATAAACATATTTCCTGCCTTCACTAGGGGGTGCTAACATATGGAACGCTCCTCTGGGTCGGATTAGACTGATATGGTCGTATATGGTTTGAAGGAGTTAATGTTAATTTTAGACACAACGATATTAAAAAATATTTAAAAAATTAAAGGATGGGTTTTTTGAAAAAAACTTTGTGCAATGTGTAGGGGGTTAGCTGAGTTCATCACAAGTGGTTTGACATGAATAGGTTGAAAGGGCAAGCTGCATAATAGATTTTTCGAATGTGTCGAATATCCAACGTCCAATATAAAACCAACTTCACCACGGTGTGAGTAGCTGATGGAAGTCCGATGCAGGGTCTAACTACGCCATAGAACTACGCAGCAGAGATGAAGCGACAAGTGGAAGAAAGGAGGCTGCTGTGAGGAAGCTGACCATGGCTTCTCTTTAAAGTGGTATGGACAATTTTCTTGAATGGAATACAGTGGAAATACGACGAGCTCTTTTGCAGCATATGACATTTCCCCAGCGGAGCTGACAGCCCAACAGTAGAGAGGAGTTTGAGTGCTCGCCCTCACACAGGTAACATTAAGTCAGACGGGTTTCATGCTTCTTGCGTTATTAAAGTAACCGGCTAGTAACCTTCTTATTTAGTAAGAAATGGTGAACACTGATAATGGCTTTGTTGAAGTTAAAAAGTTAAAACCCGGCTTATGTTTTGAAAACAATGTTTAATGGGGCCTGCAGCTAAAGTTAATCAAGTAACTACACTAATCAGCATTTGACTGCCTCACCCAAAACCTAGCTTCTAAAGAATTAATCAGGTCATGTCTGACATTTAGCATATGAAGAAGACTCGACGATTGTTTCTGGTTTTGGGGAGCCACTCCCTGCGGGGCCAGACGTTATTAGAACAAAGGAAATGCAAACTCTGTAAACTTGAACAGAATCGGCACTACCATGTGAAACGACCTTTGACTGTGACCTGGGGTAAACCTAAAATCAGAGGTGTGTCTTTAATCAGAGACCCACAATTCCACAGGAATATAATTCGGAAACTGAGGTGATTTCTGCAATTCGATCTGTGACCCCGACAGGGGAAGCACGTTGGAGTCCGCTGTTTACAGCGTATTTGTTTGTCATGTCACATGACTGTTGTTCTGTGACTCCGCAAGGAGAAGCATGAGATCAGTCCGCTGTCAGCTGCAGTGTAACATTTGTGTTTTGATTGTTGTTTTCATCGTGTTGTTTTATTAAACCTTTTAGTTAACTTTCAATTCCCCCAGCCTCTCCTCCTTCCTCCTCCAGAAATCGAAGAACACGTCGTTTAGAGATTTCTTAACAGCTTCTAGCTGAAACGCGTTTGTGTTTTGCCCACATTAAATAAGAAGATAACTTATCTGTGAGTGACGTCGTTAGTTTTCTTTGACCTGTCACTGCCGTGGACTCGATACACTGTCTAAGATTTGGAGCCATGCTGGCCACTTCATTATATCTTTCATAATTCAAACAATGCTTGGCTGGAAGTTTTCATTCTTTGATGTTCTTTTACTGCTGGTAGCTGCTCATGATCTGACCGTATAGTCCTGAAGCTACAATGCTGTTATGAATGCACAAATGATATGTTACATGTGCGAGTTTTGTCTGATGTAAACTATTCTATGTCCTGCAGTATGTAATTTAGATGCCTTCTCTGCTGTGTGGGTTCATGATTAGTTGCCACTTTGTGCAATAAAATGGTTCATTTTATAAGTGCAGAGCCAATGCTGCTGGTTCTGCTCGTGCGAATACATTTTAGCCTGGATAGGTTAAAACCGACAGGTTTTTATCTATATTGTTGTGTACAAGCTTTTTAGACTGAGTTTTGTTGGTTGAGAATGTTCTAGACAGTACAGCTATTGCCGTTGTAATGCAGTATGTTGGAAGGTAAATTGTTTTTCAGTTAGTCCTTTTTGTTGAAAATGGCCCACTCCCTTTTGTACTGGCCCGCCCAAAATACTATTTCTGCCTACGCCACTGACAGGAAGACCTTAAAACTAAAAGTGTTAAGTCAGGTGAGACTCCATTTACTGTGACCAGAACAAAGCAGGAGGAGGAAACTGAAGGCTGAGGCAGGGTGAGTGTTTAGCCAAGATTTATTATTTTACTGTCAAAGTCTGAGTCTGTTTTCTCCCTGTGGACTGGAGAGGAAAGAAATGTTAGAATGAACTCAACAGTTTGATTCATATAGACACAAAGTGCTGATTGGCTGAATCATTAATACATAGTAATACACATTAAACCTGCTGTAGACCCAGCAAACACAGATTTAAAGATAACTGACTTCTTGATGGTTTTATTTAACTGTGTGTGTGTGTGTGTGTGTGTGTGTGTGTGTGTGTGTGTGTGTGTGTGTGTGTGTGTGTGTGTGTGTTACACCATGACAGTGAGGATATTTTGCCCGGTCCTCACCTTCTGAAACCTTCAAAGGCCTGTTTAAGGGTTCAGAATTGGTTTAAGATGTAGGCATTTAGTTGGGGCTAGGGAATGCATTATATCAAGGAGTTCCCTCACAAGTACAGTGTGTGTGTGAGATAGAGATTGTGTGTTCCTTATCTCTTAGTCTTGCGTGTGAAACTTGTCAAACTTGTTTTTTATGAATGTTGTGAGCTCCCAGTCAGTGTTCCTGTTTTACCTGTCAGGCTGACTTCAGATCAGAAGATGAGTGATTTGGAGGAAGAGGAGGACGGAGCAGAGTCTGTAGTATCTGGCTGTCAGTCTATGAAGAGTGACCGGTCCAGAGATCAGCCTCTATACTTCAGTAAAGAACCTGGACCCTCAGACACAAAGTAAGAGAACTGATACCAACTCATTTATATGACTTGCTTTTCTTTTTCTGTGTTTTGTTTTTGTTTATATATTGAAGTTCAGTAGATTATCTCCACCATATATCGTTCCTGAAGGTCAAGAACGAACAAGGGGGGCTTGACCCCAAAGTCCAGTTCCTTTTAATTAAAGGACAAATCCGGCACAAAATGACCCTAGGGGTTAATAACACATGTGTACCGAGTCAACCGTTCTCTGGGATATGTTTTCATGCCAATCAATAAATTAAATAAATCAATAAATTTCGTTCCACTTCATGATTGTGTCCCACTTGTTGTTGATTCTTCACAAAAAATTACAGTTTTATATCTTTATGTTTGAAGCCTGAAATGTGGCAAAAGGTCGAAAAGTTCAAGGGGGCCGAATACTTTCGCAAGGCACTGTAAATGCCATGATGAAATGAAGGGACTAAGACAGGGCTCCAGATTAACTTTTCTCACTAGGAGCACAGTGGCACCCAACTGAAAATTTTAGGGGAACAACCAGAAAATTTAGGGGCACACACCGTAAATCAACATGCTAACCAAATTTTTATATTTCTACTAATTTCCACTGTATTAGCCTATTAATAAATACTTTGATAATAGATGCAGAAATTACAATGTGCTGTTTCAAATTCAGTGTCACTTTTGAAGATATATATATATATATATATATATATATATATATATATATATATATATATATATATATATATATATATATATAGTTTATTATTGTATTTGTATATTATTTTTTAGCCTGTTTTATTTTCATCATGACCGTTTTTAATTGCTCTTTAATGTTTCATGTAAATCACTTTGAATTGCCTTGTTGCTGAAAGCTGCTGTAGAAATAAAGCTGCCTTGCCTTACAGCCTCAGCCTGTCAGTCAGTCCCCAGGGTCAGAAACCACTGCTGTGCCTGCTCTTCTCCGAGGAAGTGTAACGTCACCAGCACCGCGACTGCTTTCGGCTCACCATTAATATCATATCGCAGCAAACGCTGTCTGCGTGAAGTTATGAAAAACTGTAACCACGCTTGAAACCACTTTATCGGCATCTCCGTGACTCACTGTGACTTCCACAAAACTGCAGAGCCGACGTAGTTTGCATCGTCTGCAGCTCTGCGAGTGTTTGTGTCAGAGCTCTGCTCTCTGTCAATTTTCAGAGAGGACAGATAAGCCTGCGCTTACGTGCTCTCAGGTACCGAAATATCAAAGTTTAACGTGTAAAAAATGGGGCAAATTTCAGTCGCACACTCTCAAATTTTGGACGCAAAATGCGACCATTTGGTCGCAGTCTGGAGCCCTGTAAGACAATGTGCACTAAGACAAAAATGCGTTTACATTATTGGACCAGCTCACCAATCTGGCTTTCTGCCCCTGCTATGCGCACGCACCCTGTAATGTTTGTAAAGAGGAAACCCGTCTATATGAGGGTCCCTACATGTGTAGGATATATTTTCATATTAGTTGTGGGCCTTAAGTCATGAACTGACCTTGCACTTTCTGCTCCTCTGGGCTGTGAGGAAGCCATCTGCTCTATGAGTGGTAAGACATTTGAGGGGAGTGCAGGATCAAGCATGTACCTGGGAAATAATTAACAAGTGCAACAAATATTCTCATGGCCAGAAGAGCAGAGACAACAAAGGTATAAGTGTGTAAGAATATATTTCGTAATTGTAGAATACATCCTGAGCCATGACCTTGCTCTCCCCTCTCTCTCCGGCCTGTAAAAGATAAAGACCTGTGCAAGATGCCTGGAGCAGAGTGCACTAATAAAGCATTTTGAAACAAAGTACAAATATTTGGAAAACAAAGTGCACCCAATAAAGGTGTCTGGCCAAAAGAACATGGAGAATAAAGGTGTATTTAGGTAACTAGCACAATCTTCCTTTTACAATCTTTTATGGGAAACAGGAACCAAACAGGATGTCTGGATTATGTCCAACTGATAGCAGCGGACACCAGTTGCAGGAGGAAGAGTCAGAAGAGGATAAAACAGTGAGGGAGATGTTAGACGGGGCCAGACTCTGGAGAGACTTTGTTGCATGTTAGGGTGAGAGAGAATTTTCTTGAAGGAAATCTGATCCAAATGCATACAGCTCACAATCGGTCTTACTGTTTTACCTGTCAGGCTGACTTCAGATCAGAAGATGAGTGATTTGGAGGAAGAGGAGGACGGAGCAGAGTCTGTAGTTTCTGGCTGTCTGTCTATGAAGAGTGACCGGTCCAGAGATCAGCCTCTATACTTCAGTAAAGAACCTGGACCCTCAGACACAAAGTAAGAGAACTGATACCAACTCATTTATATGACTTGTTTTTCTTTTTCTGTGTTTTGTTTTTGTTTATATATTGAAGTTCTGTAGATTATCTCCACCATATATTGTTCCTGAAGGTCAAGAACGAACAAGGGGGGCTTGACTCCAAAGTCCAGTTCCTTTAATTAATATGAACATGTCTTGACGGTAACTTTTTTCCCGAGGAGAACATTTTGCTCCTACGTTGTCGTAGCTAATTTGTACAGTAATACAATCGTTTGAATAAGTTACAAAGTGTAATGTGTTCCATTTTGAAATATACTCCATTGATAAATAAATTGTCAGTGTTGACAGTTGTAATGTAACGGACCACCGCTACGGTTCATCACGAATGTCATATAAACACCAGCGGGGGGTGTGTGTCTGTGGGGCTCTATTTTAACGATCTGAAACGCAAGTATCAAACGTGAATAGCAAGTAGCTTTGTGGGCGGATCTCGGGCGCTGTTGCTATGATACCGGCGGGATAAATGAGTCTTGCGCCCGACGCAAATCTAAAATGGGTTGGTCTGAAGTAGCTAGGTCTGGTTTGGGTGTAACGTGCAATAAACCAATCAGAGCGTCATCTCACATTCCCTTTAAGAGCAGGCGCGCTTGTTCCATGGCGGATTGCTATTATGATGGCGGATTTGCCTGGCGTACGCCAGCGGGAGCTGTCCGGGATGCGGCAAAGTAATAAATGCCCGTCTTGACCGGGTGGCGATGTTGCTGCGGCCTCTCAGGTGCATCTCCTCAAGTCTGGAGAGGATTGCTGCAGCCATGGAGCGTGGGCCTCCAAACGCACCACCTGCACCTGTTGTGCCCCTTCCTCCTCCCCCCCCCACTCCATCTCAGTCCACCTGCTCCATCAGGAGCACATCGCGCATTGCCACTCCCGGACCCTCAAGTGTCCAATCCCGCCGTAGTTCAACATCACGTCTCCTTAAGTCCTCTAATATTTCCTCATTTATATCATCTACACATCCCTGATTCATGGAAATGTTGTGTAAAACACAACAAGCCACAAAGCATGCTGGGACTTTTTGAGGACTGTACTGTAAAGTGCCCTCTGATCTATCCAAACACCTGAAGCGAAACACAAAGTGTATGCGTGTTGTGTACACGCTACATTATGGCCGAGCATGCGCCGCTAAAATAGCATCTGACCAACGCGCTACTGACTTTAGACCAGGTTTTTCCTGGTCTGTGGCAGAATTGTTTTCTGAAACTGCAAAATAGCACCAGGGAACGTTAACCCTCTCCTTGATTTTATGTTGTTTATGGAGAAGAAGAACAAGGAAATGAGTCGGGGGAAATGCAACGCTACCAAGTGATGTGTATTTTTCGAGAGGTGCATCAAAGAGTAGACGTAAAAAGAGGCGAAACTCAACAGAACGTTGTGCTGCAGCTTGCAATGGACCCGTTCTAAAGAGTGCAGCTCTGCCATCTTGGACTGAATGCAACACAACGTTCTATTGAGTTTCGCCTCTTGTTACTTCTATACTCTTTGGGTGCATGTCGGGCGGGATGCAACGCTTCACATCATCGCAAGACTTTTGGTATAATATCGCGCAATGTGATATCGCGATAATGATATTGAGTCAATATATCTTGCAGCCCTACACAAAACTCGAGTAAGTTCCAGACAATTTACTGAAGATTTCTTTGTCTGGCGTTGACTTAGATCTGCAAAAAGAGACTTTCCCCCAAAATAAATCCTCCAATAAAAGTTTTTAGGACATGCTGCTTAAACATCCATTTGAATACTTTTGAGTCTAAGAACCTCCTTCTTATAGCCGGGACACACTTAGCCGATTATCGGCCGTCTGACAGTCTGGCGAGGTCGGTGACTCGAGTCTGTTCGGTGTGTCCCGCGCCGTCGTCCGTCTGGGGGGCTGTCGGCGTTCATTTTGGCCGACCTGACATGTTCAGTCGGAGGGGGGACAGTCGGGACTCACCTGGAAATGGCGAGCAGAATGAGGTGACTAGACAAAAATCTTTTAAACTGACCTTTGTCGATCTGAAATGAAGACAGATTCAGGAACTGCATCACGGCCTATTTCTCGCTTAAAATTTTTTCAGAAACATGTTTCAGTGAACTATTTTAGTACGATATGAGATCGTATTCATTTAAGTTTAATTACTAATGTTAACTAGCATTTTATTTAGCAATAATTAGCCTGTGCCTATGTTATCTCCTTACATATACCTACGCTCTCCGTCTCTGTAAGATTGGGAATGATTGAGATTTCTCTCGGCACCGCTACCAGAAGACTTCACACTTTCAGACACGTTGCTCACGTCACATCTACGTCTTCAAGCTCAGTTGGAGGCTGCTCAGTAACACTCAGCCAGCACCGGGAAAGAGACTTCTGATATCCTTCACTGGTCTCCGTCCAGAGACACGGGATCTTTTGGTTCATTTCTTTTACTGTCTATGGTGGCAACTAGGTCAAAGTTGAAATAATTTTAACTTCAAGCGCAGTTCAACGCGGCAAATCCGAGCGGTGCGCAAATTAATGGAACCGCCGGTGCAAAGTGGTTTTGCCGCCTATCATGTGTAGGCAGCTTTACACTGGTGTACCAAAATATTCAAACCACTCAACCTCCAGTTCAAACCTAACTGACTCAAGCTAAACTGCCAAAAGTGACTTTGAAAATGTAAAGGACTTTTACTGTGAAGGTGATGCAGGAAGTGTTGACTTTGTTTTAATAAACAAACTACTCACTAAATGTTTAATGAGACACTCAGAGAGGAAAAGCAGTTCAGTGGTGTTTTTGAAAGCAGGATAGTTTTAAATAAAAGGAACATCTTTGTTACAGATTCATAAACAGAACTGTAACAGCACGTTTACTGTTCTCTGAGAACATATGTGCTTTGAGACAGTTTTGGTCAAGTCTTGAAATTCAGCAAATCCTTTTAATCATAAAGAAATGTCTTCACAGGAAGATGAGTGATGTTTCTGAGGAGGAGCAGCTGCCCAGAACCAGAACTGGACTAAAGACAGACAGAAGGACCAGCACTGAACAAAGTAAGTCTGTCCATGTGTCTGCTGATGTCTTCATGGCTGAAAACACGACTGTTTAACATCATAAATATAAATAGGGTTGGGTACCGAAACGCGGTGCAAATAGGGCACCGGTTCCAACGTAAACTGTAGTAACGAGACCGAATAAGAACGAAAATTTCGGTGCCTGACTTTTTTTTTTTCAGAAGCATCGCTGCACAGGACGCTACATTAGCGTTAGCTAGTAGCTGGATTAAACGCAACGGTTAAAATGCGTACGTTAAGCGGTGTAAAGTGTGACTGTATTTCACTGTAGAGGATTCCAACAGCGGGACGTAACAGGATGCCGATGTCGGAAAAACAACACAGACGGTGCGTTCACTTGAAACTCGCCAGCCTTGTGGTGCATTCAAAGTTATTGTAAAATACGCTTTTCCCATCTGGTGCTTGATTTTGTCGTTTACCAGCAATTCACTGGTGAAATAAGTCATTATTATTACATTATTAATCAATCTTTTCATTTTGACCATTTCGCCTTAGCAATAAACAAGCCGTTCTTTAATGTCACCAGCTTTCATTTTGTGCTCCTTTTTTATATTTTATATTATATGCATTATAAATACATTATATATATTTTGATTTCGGCACTGTTTTAAAAGTATTGATTTATCACCGGTATCGAAACCAAAAAAAACGATGCCCAACCCTACTGCTGATGTAAGTTTACATTTCCTGTTGCTGCTGCTTCACATTAAAGTTTTCAAACCAGCGGGAGTTTTTTATTGTGAAGCAGCTACAGTAAATGAAGAGTATTTGTCAGCGAGATTCTCAGTTCTTTGTTCTTGGTTCTATTCAATAAAAACACGAGCTGCTGATGCTCTGCTTCCTCTGCTGTCAATCAAACATGTTCACTGACACACAGTCAGAGGCTGAGAGACAAAGGAGCAACTCTGGGGCTTCTCTTTAAAGGAAATTCACTATTAAAATATATATATATATATATATATATATATATATATATATATATATATATATATATATATATATATTATACTGTATATATAAAAATAAATGTGCAAATCACTTTGACGTTATTTTTTTTAATTCAAGGAGGGATGATTACTTTATAACCTTTACTTTTTTATATGTTCTTATATAGTTCATTTTCATATTGTTAGTAAAAAAAATCAACAGATTGTCAACTTTTCTTTTTTTTTCATTTGGTCTTTCACGTTTTGACTTTTCCTAGTGATCGATATTCGGCATATACATCAGATCAGTGTGAAGGGGACATATGAACGTGTGACTGAAGGAGCTGATCAAATAGGAAGTGGAACCCTCCTCAACAGGATCTTCACTGCGCTCTACATCACAGATGAACTGAGTGAAGAAGTTAATACCCAACATGAGGTGAGGCAGCTCGAGACAGCTTCCAAGATGAAGACCCTCCATGAAACACCAATCAAGTGCTGCAACATCTTTAAAGCCTTACCTGACCAACAGAAACACATCAGAGTCGTTATGATGATCGGCGTCGCTGGCGTTGGAAAAACCTTCTCAGTGCAGAAGTTCTGTCTGGACTGGGCCGAGGGTTTGGAAAACCAAGATGTGGATCTGGTGATTCCTCTTTCCTTCAGGGAGCTGAACTTGATCAAAGATGAGCAGTACAGTCTTCTGGAGCTGCTCCGTGTTTTCCATCCATCATTACAGGAGGTCACAGCAGAGCAGCTCGCTGGCTCTAAACTTCTCTTCATCTTTGATGGCCTGGATGAAAGCAGACTTTACCTGGATTTCAACAACAATGAGGCTGTTTCTGATGTCACACAGAAGTCATCAGTCAACGAGCTGTTGACAAACCTCATCCAGGGGAAGCTGCTTCCCTCGGCTCGCCTGGATAACTTCCCGACCTGCAGTAGCCAATCAGATCCCTCCTGCGTGTGTTGACAGGGTAACAGAAGTACGAGGCTTCACTGATGACCAGAAGGAGGAGTACTTCAGGAAGAGAGTCAGTGATGAAGAGCTGTCCAGCAGAATCATCTCCCACATCAAGACCTCCAGGAGCCTCCACATCATGTGTCTGATCCCAGTCTTCTGCTGGATCACTGCTTCAGTTCTGGACCACATGTTGACTACAGACCAGAGAGGAGAGCTGCCCAAGACCCTGACTGACATGTACTCACACTTCCTGCTGGTTCAGACAAAGAGGAAGAAGATCAAGTATGCTGAGGGACATGAGACGAGTCCACAGGAGCTGACGGAGGCTGACAGGGAAGTTCTTCTGAAGCTGGGGAGGCTGGCGTTTGAAGAGCTGGAGAAAGGAAACATCATGTTCTACCAAGAAGACCTGGAGCGCTGTGGTCTGGATGTCACAGAGGCCTCGCTGTACTCAGGAGTTTGTTCAGAGATCTTCAAAAGAGAGAGTGTGATCTTCCAGAAAACAGTCTACTGCTTCGTTCATCTGAGCGTTCAGGAGTTTCTGGCTGCAGTCTACCTGTTCCACTGTTACACCAACAGGAACACAAAGGTACTGGAGGACTTCCTGGGGAAAGGCTATTTTGATTCATCTCTGGATGTCTTCCTGAAGAGAGTCATGGAGAAATCCCTGAGGAGTAAAAATGGCCACCTGGACCTGTTTGTCCGCTTCCTTCATGGCCTCTCTCTGGAGTCCAACCAGAGACTCTTAGGAGGCCTGCTGGGTCAGACAGACAACAGTCCAGAAATCATCCAGAGAGCCATCAACAACCTGAAGGAGATGAACACTAATAATATCTCTCCTGACAGAAGCATCAACAACTTCCACTGTCTGATGGAGATGAACGACCACTCAGTCCATCAGGAGATCCAAGAGTTCCTGAAGTCAAAGAACAGATCAGGGAAGAGACTCTCTGAGATCCACTGCTCAGCTCTGGCCTACATGCTGCAGATGTCAGAGGAGGTTCTGGATGAGTTGGACCTGAGTCAGTACAACACACCAGTGGAGGGACGACTGAGACTGATTCCAGCTGTGAGGAACTGCAAAAAGGCTCGGTAAGTTCAATGAAAATGTTCGGCAGTTTTTTTTTCCAGCTCTCTCCAGGTTCATAGAGTTCGGAACTTGGCTCCATCACACTCTCTCACTCACTCACGATATCTATTACCATAACGGTGTGAGCATCCACAATGCTGAATGATAAGGTCCTGCAAACAGTGGCCACAAGCATGCACTGCACGCTCCAGCAGACAATAATACATAATATACTAATACAGCAGTTAATAAAGCAAGTTAACAAGAATGTCTGTAGTAATATCCTACAAATTCGTGAATTCAGGTACATTTAATGAACCAAAAAAGTCTCACGGCAGTCCCTGGGGCACCAACACCGCTGCCTTCACCAGGAAACAGCGGGACGCCGTTGTCATTGTACTGTGACAGTCAAAACTCGCACTGACCAGCTTCTGATTTCACTTGTTCATGTGCTCACGCACACAGGGGCGTTTTCATTGTCAAGGAGGTTTAATAACAACTGTGTGCGCTGTCAGTTTCATTTTCAACGCCGTTCATTATAACGTTAGCAGGGTATCATTCTTTCAACTATCGTCCCAAATTCGCCCAAAAATAAATTTTCATCGTCCCCGACCCTTTTTTGTTCGGCCCCAGGACCAAAAGTTGCAACTTTAACATACACCTAGCCCTTAGTAGGTGTAAAGTCCTCTGTAAAGTAGAAGTTTCCATGGTGGGATGATTTAAAATAAGGAAGAGCAACCGGCATTTTTGAATCTGCAACACCTTCTTCAGGACAGATTATCTATAATATAATCTTTCACAACTGACGTTTACAATTGAGTTGAACTCATTAAATGTTCTGGATTCAAATAAAAAATAGCAACAACAAATATTTTCAGGCTTTATTCTGACTCTAGGAATCAAAACCCACTCAGACTGTGGACATCTTTATCATTGAAGCCTGAATCTAATGCCATTTATCTAATTACAGACTCACTGCATGTGAACTCTCAGAGGCCCACTGTGAAGTTGTGGCCTTAGCTCTGAAGTCCAACCCCTCTACTCTGAGAGAGCTGGACTTGAGTCAGAACAAGTTGGAGGATTCAGACGTGAAGCTTCTGTGTGCTGGACTGGCAACTCCAAACTGTAGACTGGAGACTCTAAGGTCAGTAGACTGATGTGTGGTGTGCATTAAACCAGAGCTAAGAGTAATAAACACAAGCCTAACATCAAGGCCAGACCATCACAACAAAGTGGGATTCAAGGTCTGGTTAAGAGTTTAAAAAATAAAGCTATTTAAAGTATAATATGTAAATCATTAAGCATTAAAATGTCTAAAAATGACTAGACCTATGCTATACTGTATATTAAAGGTGCTCTAAGTGATGTGACGCATTTTTTAGGCTAAAACATTTTTCGTCACATACAGCAAACATCTCACTATCCGCTAGCTGCCTGTCCCCTGAACACACTGTAAAAAACATCTCCTCACTATCTGCTAGCTGCCTGTCCCCTGAACACACTGTAAAAAAACATCTCCTCACTATCTGCTAGATGCCTGTCCCCTGAACACACTGTAAAAAAACTTGGTCTCTGTAGACAGCCCAGGCTCCACAAACGGCAACAAAAACAAACTGCGCCAACCTGCACCACCAAACATAACAAACAGTGTTCCAGCCAATAACCAACAAGAAGGAGCTGGTTGAGCCATCACTGCAGCAGCGTTAGCACGTAGGATGTTCAGGGGACAGGCAGCTAGCAGATAGTGAGGAGATGTTTGTTGTATGTGACAAAAAATGTTGTAGCCTAAAAAACACGTCACATCACTTAGAGCACCTTTAAGTTGAGTTGTCTACTTGAATTATCCCAAATTTTTCCAACAATGTTCCAACAGAGAAATCTGTTGTTTTATTCAAGCTAACACTTCTTTTCATTTGTTCGCCTGTCGATGCCGCCCCCGTTGTGAATGTGTTATCGTTGGTTGTTTGCCACAAGAATATTTGAACCGGATGTAGGATTTTAGTCATTGGACATCTGAATCTTAAGTTATCAGAGAAACAAGCTGAGCAAACGTTAGAGGCAGCTCGGCTCGCAGCCTGGACAATGAGCCCAACTGTGTCAGAGAAACTTAGATTTTTATTGTGAAGCTGCTTGATTCAGTTTTTTTTTTTTTTTTTACCGGTTTAAATCAGCGTTTGTTTTTGAGAGGAGAACTCTGCAGATAAAAAAAAAAAAACTCCTGAAAGATGAACACTGAACAAATACTCACTGGCAGAAGCTGACTGCAATGACATGACATATTTTAAATTCAAGAATTATTTTTTCTTTTAAAAATGATACATGGAGTTTATGCATAGAGATTCCTTTTGATCAAGAAGTACAGGTTAAGATCTTGACGACCCAACATGGGGATTTTCAAGCAACTGATTGGTTGATTCAAGGTTTGGAAACAGTAAAATATTGTTTTCTCCCCTTAGGGTCAGTCTGGAAGGAGATCATGTGTTCCACTGTGTGTGTTTTTGCATAGTGGCTACAAGTTATCAACATCTCTTCCATTACATAGCTAAAGGCATTTCTGGTATTCAACTAGGGTATAAATAAATCTGTTGCAGGTCACACAGGTCATGAGACCATTATATGTCATGAATATTTTTTTTTTGACCTCAAATAAAGTGAAACCATTTGTCAAAAGTAATTTGAGTAGTTTGACGAGAGTATCGGGATGATTTTTAATGAGATTTGGACAGATACCATTAGCTTTAGGCTAATGTTACTTGTTGCTAAACTAACTGCTAACCGTAGTTAGCTGCCATTAGCTAGGTTAGCTGTACAGCTGTCAAATTAGCCACACAGAACACACAGCTATTAAAAGGATCAATATAGTATTGATCTTCTAATCACAGGTGAGACTGAGATCAGCAGCATGTTATTAATCTGTGTTGACATGAATAGGTTTATGAATGTTGTGATGACATTTGTATGTATGTAGAAAGCTACACATTTAAAACCTAAACACATCTGATTGGATTATGAATTGATTTGTTACATTATATATAACTTACTCTTTATTCAGATTGCGGTGGTGCAGTTTGTCAGAGATCAGCTGTGCTTCTCTGGCCTCAGCTCTGAAGTCTAACCCCTCCTATCTGAGAGAGCTGGAGCTAGATGGAAACGAGTTGCAGAATTCAAGAGTGAAGCAGCTTTGTAGTTTTCTGGAGAATCCACACTGTCGACTGGAGACTCTAAGGTCAGACACCATTTTATTTACTTCTGTGCTGAGATTAATATGTTGTGAAAGTTGAGGTCAATCTAAACTGCAGACAAAAGACTGATATAATACCGGTCCACTGTGTGTATCTTAAAGGGTTATTTGCTTCCAGTGTCCATAATGCTATTTTCCAATAAACTGTAGCTGTCATATTTCACATGACCTGCGGTATGACAAAAATTTTGTATCACGGTATTTTTCAAGATTTTGGCGGTTTCACGGTATATCACGTTTTTTTTATTCTTTTGCTTTTGGAGTACATAGAATATCACAACATTTTAATGTCATCATGTTTACTAAATGCTTTGATTACTACATGGTTTGCTTAGCTCCACAAAATTATACAATAACGTTATATGAAGGAGATTCCATGAAACAGTTACATAATCTAAACTTTTTATTGTGCAAACTGCAAAGTAGTAAAATAAACTTAAATCGAATGAATACACATACAAACAACTTTAACATTGTATCCCTTTCAAAATTAAATAGTTGTAAGATAGTTGTCTAAACACTACCTTGGCCACAGGTAAGAGGTTGATGTAGACGACTGAATGTCAGGTTGGCAGACGTATTTCAGCAAGGCAAGACATCTTAAATCCAGTGTTTTAATCATTGCTCTAAACCTGTCTCCCTCCTGCCTTTCTCAACGCTCTGTAGCGGGGCCATAGGTGGATTGTTATTGCGTTCATTATGTTGCTCCGCTGCATGCTTGATGTGACATCTTTAACGTTAGCACGGTAACTTAAGCACGGCCGTGTAACGTTAGCGCAACCAAGTAATGTTAGAGCAATGAGCAGCAACAGTGGCTAAATTATGTCAGATTTTCTTAGAAAAAAAAACCTTGGGAACAACAGACGGCTCCTCTCTTGAGCATACGTTGTTCTGGTGTATCTCCGGTCTTTCTTAATCCTCTAACTTTCTTCTCTGTTCTTGAATGTGCAGTATAGCAACCGGAGCCTCTCCCAGCTTAACAGATTGTTATGCTACATGGCTAGCTAGCAGCTGTAATGTTACCCAGCATGCCGTTCTGTGATGTGAATTTATTTAATTACGTTATTTCGTTAGTAAAGATGGGCCAACTGGTTTAGCTGGCAGCATTTAAGAGGTGAAATCACTACATCTTTATTGAAGTAGCAGCACGTTGTCATTAAAATTATCTTTTATCTTTTTCACTAATTGTTTTTCAATTTTTAACCTGCATGCTGGTGGGTTCAGCTGTTTGGAGTTTCTGTTCTAAAAAACGTCTACATTCAAAATCTCCAGATCTGAAAAGATTATTAAACATTAAATGAATTCAAGCAGGAACATTGTCTTCTAAAGTTACATAATGTATTCTTCATTCAGATTGAGGAGCTGCAGATTGTCAGAGATCAGCTGTGCTCCTCTGGTCTCAGCTCTGAAGTCCAACACCTCCCATCTAAGAGAGCTTGACCTGAGGGACAACTTCCTGAAGGATTCAGACGTGAAGCAGCTGTGTGATCTGAAGGAGAGTCCAGACTGTACACTGGAGACTCTGAGGTCAGTAGAGGGTTGGAATTCAGTCCATCCTGGTTTCAGCAGTATTGAACTAAACACAGTTAGTATCAAAGCAAAGATCCAGTATTTCATGTAAACCTCCAACCTTCTCAGTGAAGCTGTGAGAGGAGAATCGTGACAGGATTGGACAGAGAGAAAGAAAACAGCCAATCAGATGAGCCAGAAGCTTGTTGTGATGATGTGTTTGAGTTGATGCGAAGACAGCTGTTGTTGCTGTGTTCATGTCTGCAGGAAATAAATGTGGATTACAGCTGACCGCATCACAACAACAAACAACATCAAACTGTCCAACCATCAAATCTGGGGGGTATTGCACAAAAGTAAAACTTGTAAATCCAGAATAACCGATAAAGCGAGGCTTGACCTAGTCTAATCTTTGCATCCTGGCTTGGTGTGTTTCACGAAGGCCAAGCCAGGCTGAGGAGGAGAGACTAGGTCGAGCCAGGCTGAAGTAATTCAGATAGATGTGCATTCACGGCTTTCTTTAAGAGACCGCGAGGTCGATCACAGATTTACTGATGCTCAAATGGAGAATACGCATTGTGCAGTCTTTACACCGAGTGAGCAGCAGCTTCTTGTGGAAGTATGAAAACATAAAACACATTAGATGTAAAAAAAAGAAACAGCGGCTGTAATGAAACAGCGAGGGAAAGCGAGGCAGACGATCGCGGACCGACTGAATGTGTAAGTAGCCTAAAAATATACATTAACTGACTACTGCTCTGAATTGAACCCGTCATAATAATAAAATTGAAGGAGTTAAGCTAATTATTTGCACAAATGAACAGTTGTACTCTTTACCTGTAAAGTGAGCAGAAGACAGCCCAATGTTACACAGAAAACGTACCATGAAGATCAGTTAAAACCACTTATCTACAAGAATAGGCCTATGATGCGTAAATATCTCCTTCTGAAATCTAGAAACTATAAAGATAATTGATACATTTAATACACATTGTAAACAATGACTGTAACAGAGGATTCTTCAGTTATTTCCCCCTAGCAAATTATAAGGACAAAAAACATTAAGGTGTCCTCTCCCTGTTGTTACATGAATGTACATACATAGCATACAACACTATATAGTATAGTGCCTCTGCTTTTGTGCATCCAAATCCACGCTAATTCATCCAGGATAACTAGAATATCCAGGCTTAATCACTTATCCTGGTTTTGTGCAATACCCCACATATCTCAGTGTTTGTTCTCTCATTTCAACACCAAACAACTGATCAGTTCATCGTTGTTACAGCTCTGAGATCAGTCTGACTGAAGCTTGCACATCACTGGCTCTTATTTCATAGAACCAGCATTACATTTAGTAACCATGTGGTCTTTATACAGAACAGAAGCTCTGCTGAAGACCTGTAATCACAGCTGTTCAGTCTTTGTATCGACATGAACCTTTAACATCATATAATATATACAGTATATACCAGGACTCTCAGCAGTTTATTTCCACTGTGTACTTCAGTGAAATCTGCAGTCAACAGACTTGATGGCCAAAGTCTCTGCAGGTCTGTGAGCTTCACTCCAACACGTTAACATGAGAGCTGAAAGGAAGCAGGCTGCTCTACACAGCTGCTCCACTTGGTGTCTGAACAGGACTGAAGTCTCTGCTGCTCTTTATACTGGATGTGCTGCATCACTGACTGACAGCTGATGGAGTCTCTGGAAACTCATTTATCTCATCTGTTGTCTTCTTCTCTCATCAGATGGTGATCTCTGTCAGAGTGATCAGAAAGTTTGATGTGTTGAGACACCATGTGGAGTCCTCCATCATCCCTGTGTGTTCCTCTGTATCTGACAGAGTACCATCAGTGTATCTGGACTGCTCTGCTGCTGCTCTGTCCTTCTACACAGTCTCTGCAGACACACTGAGACTCCTCCTGCTCCACCCTCCATCTGGACAAGAAGAAAAAGAAGATAAAACCTGTAAAAAGTGTAGATTTAATCCAAGTTCCACTGAAGTCTATAAACTGAAAACACAATTCTTTCTCTTGTTTTTGTAAAAAACTGTGACTTTAATAAGATGATAATGGCTAGGGTGGTGGTTTTTGAGAAAATGTCAAACGGTTTGCCAGATTGGATGTCTGCACTAGAAAATGGTGAAAGTATCTGAACTTTTTGGAGGTCTCCTAAGAAGCTTTGTGCTGGGGGGAGACGTGTATGATGGGCTTATGGTGTTGTCATTTATACCTGTGTTTATTGTCTATTTTGTTGAATGATCTGAGTAGCTTTTAGTCTCAGAAATATGTTCTTTATTTACCAAAAAATAACATAAAGCTTTAAACTTTAATGTCGTAAGTGCCATGTCGTCATGTACATGCTTATCAGGGCTGGGTGTTCTATATTTACTAAGCCATTCACAGAACCGTCTTCTGTAAAACAGTGAAATAAAATGTAAAGTGCACACACACTAAATTGCACATTTGTGCCTCAGCTGAACTTATAGCATAATGTAAACAATACACAACTCTCTGTGCTGTATTAATTAACTAACACCTTGTTTGGTCAAGTGTAGACTCCGTACAAAGAGAAAAGATGCTTGTGTAAATCATTTATATACAATACTTGATATGATAATTCTCTATCAAATTGGGGAAATTTATATTTCATTGATTTTTCTACCAAGGCCCAAGTTATATGTTCTGTTTTTATATTTTCATCTCATATTGCGACGGTTTGTATTATTGCAGAAAAAATAAAACTTTTTATTCAAATCCCATCTTACTTCTTACATCCACGATCCAGCTTCTTTTAATATAAATGTCCCTCTTCAGGGTTCCAGACTAACTTTTTGCCTTGGTTGCACTGGTGCGCCTAACTTTTTTATTTAAGTGCACCAGCACAAAATTTAGGTGCACCCAAATTTTTCCTCGCATCGCCATTAGCGCTGAATGGTGATACATGCTATAGCTCTGGATTTTTTTACAAAGTGGGCTAAATGGGAGATAGGGGGAGTAGATGGACTGAAGCGTATGCTACTCACAGAGTGACGGCTGACTCATTATGAACGGGTCCAGCACGGGTCGAATGCGCTTTGGCGGGTCAGTGGCATGACACCCGTCTTGTGTAGGTATGTCTGTATCGTCACTGCGCTGCATTTTTATGAACTATGATATTCTGGCCATGGGTCACATCTCTCGCCCAGGTCCAGCAGGCTCCGTCTCACACGCTATTACTCAACCAACTGAAGCTAGTTGCATTCAATAACTTCTTCTGTGTTTTTCGCAGTGGCGGCCGTAATAACGGAGTTACCAGCGGAAACACTGGTACCAATACAGGTTTCCCTCTCATACTTAACAATATACAGCTGTGGTAATAAAAATTAAAACTGTAGACAAAGTTAGCAGTTTGGACCGGCGGCGCTGTGCCTCTCCATGTTGCAGGGAGCTGTGTGTGAGGGGGGGAGGGGGGCTGCGTGGAGGAGAGATCCAAACACAGGCACACCTTTACAGAAGGAATGGGTCATGTAATGCAACATTAAACATTTAAATATAGACGACATCGCTTTGTTAGAGGCAGCAGATGCAAGAACGTTAGGTACACCAGGAAAAATCTTAGTCGGGGCCATATTTAGTTCAATGGGTTATATGTCACTATTTTTGGTAGCCTCATCCATCCATCTTCATCCGCTTATCCGGGGACCCCAAACTTCCCTTTCCCGGCAACATTAACCAGCTCCGGGGGATCAGCTCCCCAGGCCAGGGGAGACCCCAAACTTCCCTTTCCCGAGCAACATTAACCAGCTCCACCCAGCTCCGACTGGGGATCCCGAGGCATTCCCCAGGCCAGGTTGGAGATATAATCCTCCCTCCACCTAGTCCTGGTTCTTCCCCGAGGCCTCCACCCAGCTGGACCTCCCTCCACCTAGTCCTGGGTCTTCCCCGAGGCCTCCACCCAGCTGGACCTCCCTCCACCTCCTGGGTCTTCCCGAGGCCTCCACCCAGTCCTGGGTCTTCCCGAGGCCTCCACCCAGGGTCTGGACCTCCCTCCACCTAGTGCTGGGTCTTCCCCAGCTGGACCTCCCTCCACCTAGTCCTGGGTCTTCCCGAGGCCTCCACCCAGCTGGACCTCCCTCCACCTAGTCCTGGGTCTTCCCGAGGCCTCCACCCACCCTCCCTCCAGCTGGACCTCCCCCAGCTCCACCTAGTCCTGGGTCTTCCCCAGGCCTCCACCCAGCTGGACCTCCCTCCACCTAGTCCTGGGTCTTCCCCCAGGCCTCCTCCCAGCTGGTCCTCCCTCCACCCAGCTAGTCCTGGGTCTTCCCCCGAGGCCTCCTCCCAGCTGGACCTCCCTCCACCTAGTCCTGGGTCTTCCCAGGCCTTCCCAGCTGGCCCTCCACCTAGTCCTGGGTCTTCCCGAGGCCTCCTCCCAGCTGGACCTCCCTCCACCTAGTCCTGGGTCTTCCCGAGGCCTCCTCCCAGCTGGACCTCCCTCCACCTAGTCCTGGGACTTCCCGAGGCCTCCACCCAGAGGCCTCCTCCCAGCTGGACCTCCCTCCACCTAGTCCTGGGTTTTCCCGAGGCCTCCTCCCAGCTGGACCTCCCTCCACCTAGTCCTGGGTCTTCCCGAGGCCTTCCTCCCACCTAGCTGGACCTCCCTCCACCTAGTCCTGGGACCCGAGGCCTCCCCCAGAGGCCTCCTCCCAGCTGGACCCCGAGGCCTCCCCCAGCTCCTCCCTCCACCTAGTCCTGGGACTTCCCGAGGCCTCCACCCAGCTAGACCTCCCCCAGCTGGACCACCTAGTCCTGGGTCTTCCCGAGGCCCTCCTCCCACCTAGTCCTGGTCCTCCCTCCACCTAGTCCTGGGTCTTCCCGAGGCCTCCTCCCAGCTGGACCTCCCTCCACCTAGTCCTGGGTCTTCCCCTCCCAGCTGGACCTCCCTCCCAGGCTTCCTCCCAGCCTGGACCTCCCCCACCCTCCCTCCACCTAGTCCTGGGACTTCCCCTCCCAGCTGGACCTCCCTCCAGTCCTGGGACTCCTCCCCCCCAGCTGGACCTCCCTCCACCTAGTCCTGGGTCTTCCCGAGGCCTCCTCCCAGCTGGACCTCCCTCCACCTAGTCCTGGGTCTTCCCGAGGCTTCCCCTCCACCCAGCTGGACCTCCCTCCACCTAGTCCTCCACCTAGTCCTGGGTCTGGGACTTCCCCTAGCCTGGGACTGCCCGAGGCCTTCCCACACCTCCACCTAGTCCTGGGTCTTCCCGAGGCCTCCTCCCAGGGGACATCCTTACCAGATGCCTTCCCGAACCACCTCCCAACCTCCTCCACCTTGTCCTTTCCCCGAGGCCTCCTCCCAGCTGGACCTCCCTCCACCTAGTCCTGGGTCTTCCCGGGCCTCCTCCCAGCTCCTCCTCCCGGATGACTGAGGGGCTTCTCACCCCTCATCTCTAAGGGAGACGCCAGCCACCCTCCTGATGAGTGACCCATTTCTCTAAGGGAGACGCCAGCCACCCTCCTGGATCTCGCCGCTTCCCTGGATCATTCTTTTCCATGACCAGCCTTCATGACCATAGGTGAGGGTAGGAAGGAAAACTGACCGGTAGATCGAGAGCTTTGCCTTCTGGCTCAGCTCTCTTTTCGTCACAACGGTGCGATAGATTGAATGTAATACCACACACGCTGCGCCGATTCTCCGACCAATCTCCCACTCCGTTGTCCCCTCACTCGCGAACAAAACCCCAAGGTACTTGAAATTTTTGGTAGCCTACTGTACTTAAATGGCCAGTATGTACTTTATTTTATTTATCCATTGAAGCCTCTATGTTTACAGGCTTGTGGTGATGCTATAGCTGCCAAAAATCTATGTTTGGTATTGCCAATTTGTTTTGTCTTGTCATGGTTCATGTGTGCAATAAACATTACACTTCGTGAGAAAAAAATCATCGCAGAGAATCGTGATATCAATTCTAAGCTAAAAAAATCGTGATTCATATTTTTCCCCGAATCGAGCAGGCCTACTCAGCTGCAACATGCAGCTTTCAGGCTTGTTTTGGGTCTCGGTGGTCATTTGGCGTCTTGTTGTAGTCGGTTTGTGTCCGTTCGTGGTAGTTTTGCGTCTTTTTCACATCATTTTGGACCGTTATTATCTCCATATCTGTGTGGGAACCGCGCGCCACACAGAGAAAAACGTGAGAGAAAAGAAAAAGAGATAGCTGTCCGGAGGATAATCAGTTGAGATCGTGTGTGTGTGTGCATCCTTGAGAAGTGTAAGTCGTATAACTCATGTTGTCAGTTAATGTAAGCCTGTTGTTGTATTGGTCTATAGTTATGGCAAACTTAAAGTAAGTTAGCTAGTGATTCTGTTGTTTGTGTTAACCTGTTAGCTAGGTTGCATGTTGCTTGATCTTCTTAAAGCATAAAAAGAGAGAAGTTGTCTCCGTACGTGTTTCAACAGACCCTGGAGTTACCGTTATTATTTTTCGCGTCATCAATACTGAAAATACCGAGATGTTTAGGCATCAAGAATGACTCCTGGCGAATGTGCTGCGTAACTCTTAAAATATGGGGAACTTCTTAATTCATGTCTGTTTAGTAATTCATATTTAATCCTTTATTTTCTTTCCAGAAGCCATATTTGAGCACACACACACACACACACACACACACACACACACACACACACACACACACACACACACACACACACACGTAGATTCCTTTAAATGTTAAGGGGAAGATTAAAAAAGAGAAACTGGATCTGTGAATTCTCACAGAATCACAACTCAATTCATATCTTGCTACTCAGTCAGAATCTTATTAACCTGGAGTCCCAGTCTCTGTCACAATAATCATACAGTACTGTATATGTGATGTTTTAGGCCTATTGGCAGACATCCATTTAAAATGTAGGCAATGGCATATAAGAGCCTTTTCTCCCCACTGAAGTTTCTCAGCTACCACTCTAGTAACATTTGTGTGGTCCAGGCAGCTTTGCATAAAAAACGGTTGTCATTTCCAAGGCTACTTTTACTTTTATACTTTAAGTAAATTTCCAAGCCTGTACGTTGTTACTTTTACTTGAGTAAAGAAGTTAAATCAGTACTTCTACTTTTACCAGAGTATTTTTTAACAGAAGAATCTGTACTTCTACTTGAGTACGAGAAGTGAGTACTTTTGCCATCTCTGCTGAAGAACATCGTAGACAGAATGATTCACGGTCACGTTCATCCAAACTTCACTTGAGTTGAGGTTTTGGTGAAGTTCAGGGTGTTCTCAAGTCTGAATAAACTGATCCATATACATTTGAAATAAAGAACCAGTATTAACAGCAGTGTGACTAAAGTTCAGAGGCATTATTTTTGTGTCAGGTGATGGAGGCCAACCTGAGTGGAGAGATGAACTTGAAGAGCGAGACGGATCTGATTTCTGTCACCACTCACTTCAAAGACCTGGGAAACCCTCCATGGGGTAAAAACCTTCCCACATGTTCCAACAACATTTGTTCCTTGTAGAAACCAATAAGGAAACTCCAAGGCACTCTCTTTTAGAAAAATACTAAGCCTTTATTTATGGCTTGGTCATCATAAATCTTAAAGTACTCCGACGCGTTTCGGCATACAAGCCTTCGTCAGGGAGTCAATCAATTTCCAAAACAGGAAGAGACCTTCTTATAAGCTTTCAAACAGACCAATCAACAAACACAACCAATCAAAAACCTCCCTTTTGGTAGAGGAAGGTTCAGAGTTGTAGGATTATAGAAAGACCACTAGATGTCCTCCTTGGTATTAAATAAACCAGTGTATTTGACTACAACCCAAGGTTACATTCAAAACATGCACAGCGCAAATACAAAAAAGAAAAAGAGATGGACCCAATTGACAAATAAACAATGTGGTTTTAGAGAAAAACACTGAGATCAAGTTCTTCATTCAGGCCTGGATAACTAGTAGCCTGCAGTTTATCAATCCAGAAACTTTCTCTCTGGTTTAGTTGTTTTTGTCTGTCCCCTTTCCTCAGTGACAATGGAATATGATCAATTCCACAGATCTGTATGGTTGATGGATCACTATTATGGTGTTCCCTGTAGTGCCTCGCCATAGGATAGTTCATGTTGCCCATGCGAATTGCATATTTATGTTCTGCCAAACGCCCCTGTAAATGCCTCTTAGTCCTTCCTATATAGAACACTTTACATTCAGGGCATTCCAGTCTGTATATAACAAATACTGTTTTACAGCTTATGATAGTAAGCTGTTTTAGGGATACAGTATCAACAAAGGTTTAGACTGTAATACATTTGTACAATGATTACAGTGTTGACATTTATATGACCCTTTGGGTTTAGATCCCAACCAAGTTTGTTGGCCTTCTGGTTTCAAATGGCTGCGGACCAGTTTGTCTCGAATTGTAGGACATCTCCTGAAAGTGACCAAAGGTGGCTCAGGAAACAACTGGCCAAGCACCTCATCCCTTTCAATGATACCCCAATTTTTTCTTATTATTCTCTTAATCTGGTCTGCCTCTGTACTATATGTGGTAACAAAAATGGGTCTATCTTTTGTTGGCTTAGGTGGATTTCTTTGTAGAAGTGATATCCTATTTGCAGATTTAGCCCTGCTGTATGCTTCCTGGAGGGTTGTGTTTTTATAACCCCGTTCCTTAAAGCCCGACGTCATCTCTTTTGCTTTACACTCAAATGAATTGTCCTGGTCACAAATTCTTCTGACTCGCTGGAATTGTCCGTATGGAACATTTTCCTTCAACCACTTAGGCCGGTTACACACTGGAAGCGTCGCGTGAGCGTGTCAGCTGCGTGGCGTGTCCGTTTATATTTCGGCTCCCATGGTAACAGGTTAAAGCTTACACACTGCCGGCTTGAGACGCGTGCAGCTAGAAATAGAACCGACGCCTATTTTTCACGCGAGACGCAAGCGTGTTGGAAGCGTTTCCAGGCAAAATAGAATAGGAAAATATGTTTATATGTCATTTAGACACAAATACATATTAATAAATTACATATTGATGTTTGAGAGTCTAGGTTTTGACATCAATGTAGATATAAATGTAATACAACATTTCAGAGAAAAGATTTTCAAATATTGCACCTGTCATACAGAACAAAATATTCTGTAACATATTTTGCAGTCAACACTGCCGACGTTGTCTTGCTGTAATCAGATCAGTAGACTATATATAAATGGTAGGATAGGCTACTATATATAAATGGTAGGATAGGCTACTAAATATAAATGGTAGGATAGGCTACTATATATAAATGGTAGGATAGGCTACTATATATAAATGGTAGGATAGGCTACTATATATAAATGGTAGGATAGGCTACTATATATAAATGGTAGGATAGGCTACTATATATAAATGGTAGGATAGGCTACTATATATAAATGGTAGGATAGGCTACTATATATAAATGGTAGGATAGGCTACTATATATAAAGGGTAGGATAGGCTACTATATATAAATGGTAGGATAGGCTACTATATATAAATGGGTAGGATAGGCTACTATATATAAATGGTAGGATAGGCTTCTATATATAAATGGTAGGATAGGATACTATATATAAATGGTAGGATAGGCTTCTATATATAAATGGTAGGATAGACTACTATATATAAATGGTAGGATAGGATAATATATATAAAGGGTAGGATAGGATACTATATATAAAGGGTAGGATAGGCTTCTATATATAAATGGTAGGATAGGCTACTATATATAAATGGTAGGATAGGATAATATATATAAAGGGTAGGATAGGATACTATATATAAAGGGTAGGATAGGCTACTATATATAAATGGTAGGATAGGCTACTATATATAAATGGTAGGATAGGCTTCTATATATAAATGGTAGGATAGACTACTATATATAAATGGTAGGATAGGCTACTATATATAAAGGGTAGGATAGGATACTATATATAAATGGTAGGATAGGCTTCTATATATAAATGGTAGGATAGACTACTATATATAAATGGTAGGATAGGATAATATATATAAAGGGTAGGATAGGATACTATATATAAAGGGTAGGATAGGCTACTATATATAAAGGGTAGGATAGGATACTATATATAAATGGTAGGATAGGATACTATATATAAATGGTAGGATAGGCTACTATATATAAATGGTAGGATAGGCTACTATATATAAATGGTAGGATAGGCTACTATATATAAATGGTAGGATAGGCTACTATATATAAATGGTAGGATAGGCTACTATATATAAATGGTAGGATAGGCTACGATAACAACGTAGTGTGTGTTCTGAGTGACGGTCCAACATCAGATAGGCTATATAGGCTCTTTACAGCTACACAAAGTTGTTCAGACAGCCCACTTACCCATTTATCAGTTTGAATCTGTCGGCACAATGTCCCGAGATCAGCCCTCCCTGTACCTAGCAGCAGGAGCAGCGCCGCGTCAGACAGCTTCTGGTGTGTAGGACACAGAAAAGTCCACGCAGCTGAGATGCAACAGAAACACCACGCTCGCGAGACGCGTGCAGTGTGTAACCGGCCTTACGGTGAAAGCTTCTAGCATGAAGAATAGTTTTCCTGTTAGTAGGTTTTCTAAACACTGAAGTATGTAGGGCACCATGATCGCCTTTGAATATGGTAAGGTCAAGGAAATTAATATAATCTTTACTGTATTCCAAAAAAACTGTATCTAAAGCCCCCTAAAATCTAACGTTAGCAGCTAACCACGAGTGTTGCGGTAGCTTGTTTCAAGCTATAAACATATTTGATTAGCTTTAAAACACGTCCCAGAGAACGGTCGACTCGGTACACATATGTTATTAACTCCTAAGGTCATTTTGCGCCGGAATTGTCCTTTAAGTTGGTTCAGACATTCATGTCCCCCTCAGGATGAATTGTAATAACTTTGATGATCCCCTGACTTTCCCTCTAGCACCACCAAGAGGTGAACGATGATCACACCTAAACAGAAACTATTTCAGCGGTGAATGAAAAATTATAGAATATAGCGGACTGTTTTTCTGCTTGGGGTGGAGATGTGTTCACATTCTGAGTTACCTTTTAATTTTTATATAACTAAACATCTGTGGAAAATGCTGCAGAAAATGTTGCGTCCGCAGTTTCTCTGTGGCCCTGACAGTCTCTTTTATATAGACCTTAGTGGTCCCCTAATACTGTATCTAAAGTCTCTTTTATATAGACCTTAGTGGTCCCCTAATACTGTATCTGAAGTATCTTTTATATAGACCTTAGTGGTCCCCTACTGTATCTAAAGTCTCTTTTATATAGACCTTAGTGGTCCCCTAATACTGTATCTAAAGTCTCTTTTATATAGACCTTAGTGGTCCCCTAATACTGTATCTGAAGTCTCTTTTATATAGACCTTAGTGGTCCCCTAATACTGTATCTGAAGTATCTTTTATATAGACCTTAGTGGTCCCCTAATACTGTATCTGAAGTCTCTTTTATATAGACCTTAGTGGTCCTCTAATACTGTATCTGAAGTCTCTTTTATATAGACCTTAGTGGTCCCCTAATACTGTATCTGAAGTCTCTTTTATATAGACCTTAGTGGTCCCCTAATACTGTATCTGAAGTCTCTTTTATATAGACCTTAGTGGTCCCCTAATACTGTATCTGAAGTCTCTTTTATATAGACCTTAGTGGTCCCCTAATACTGTATCTGAAGTCTCTTTTATATAGACCTTAGTGGTCCCCTAATACTGTATCTGAAGTCTCTTTTATATAGACCTTAGTGGTCCCCTAATACTGTATCTGAAGTCTCTTTTATATAGACCTTAGTGATCCCCTAATACTGTATCTGAAGTTTTTTTATATAGACCTTAGTGGTCCCCTAATACTGTATCTGAAGTCTCTTTCCCGAAATTCAGCTTTGGTGCAGAATTACAGCCACTAGAGCCAGTCACAATGAGCTTTACTTAGGTTGTGCCATTTCTGTGTCTGAAGCTATTGAGGAGGAGAGTGGGAGGGGCAAGGTGGAGGGGGGGGTTGTGGTCTTGACCAACTGCCACTTTTCTCGTTTGAAAGCCATGATCTCTCTCTCTCTCTCATGGGTGGGCCAAATTCTCTGGGCGGGCAAAGCAGAGAAAGGGGAGGTAACCTTGCTTGTTATGACCTCATAACAAGCAGATTCCAAAACGGCTCATCTGAGCTTTCATTTTCTCAAAGGCAGAGCAGGATACCCAGGGCTCGGTTTACACCTATCACCATTTCTAGCCACTGGGGGACCATAGACAGGCTGGGGGGACTCATATTAATGTTAAAAAAACATCATAAAGTGAAATTTTCATGCAATGGGACCTTTAAGTCTGAGGCTACAGGGAAATGTCTTGACAACTGATGGACGGTTGACCTGGCTCCAGCTCCAGTTATTTCTTTCACACATTTCTCTCTCTCTCTCTCTCTCTCTCTCTCTCTCTCTCTCTCTCTCTCTCTCTCTCTCTCTCTCTGCTTCCCGTCCCTGCAGGTGACGAGGCCTCCCAGGACGGCGGTCCGTCTCAGAGCAGGGACCCAGAGGACATGGCCCAGGCCAGGGTGGACATCAGGAAGCTGCAGCAGTTCCTCATGGGTCAGCAGGTCAACCCCAGCAAGGCCATGTGCAGTAAGTCCTCATCCAGGAGCAGCAGGAAAAATGCAATGTAGCCTCGCATTGCCTGACCTCCTCCACAGCGCTGCAGAGGAAGGTCTGGCTAGTCCACACAGCATTCCTGGATGGGAGAAAAACATGTTCTGGTTTATTGGCATTTCTTTATCCCTCCTGTTGTCCTCGGGTCAAATTTTACCCATTTTCAAAAAGTTTCTATGTCAGAAATTTGGGTTTCTTTCAACCAAATTGTCCAAAAACATAACGAGGATCGTTCCATACAACCATTACTCTTAACAAGTAAAATAAATGATCCCTTCACTACTTTCATTGAATTTGGGTGTTTTATTAAATTTTAAAGTTTTTTGAAAGAAAAAAAAATGATCAAAGAACATTGCAAAAATTTCGGCAAAAAAAGTGCAGAAAAATCTACAATAACATCGGACATTTGTGACGAAAAAAGTGACCAAAAAGTCAAAAAAAAAGTGACAAAAACATCGGAAAAAAAGTCACGAATTAATTTGAAAAAAGTGACAAAAAATGTCACCTCAAAAAGTGAAAAAAAAAAAAAAGGATGGGAAGACAACACAAGGGTTAAACCAATCACAATCGTCGTGGGCGGGGCTAAGATAAACTCCGATTGGACAGATAGTCTAGCTAGCTGTCTGGATTTACCCTGCAGAGATCTGAGGAGCAGTTAACCATAGTCCTCACAAATCAGCCGGAGGTTAGAACGCCAACACAGAGACAGAGGAAGGGGGACGGACATCCGGCAGCACCGGAGCACTCCTGGAAGTGAAACGTTGTGGATAAAGGCTAAATGCAAGGAAACCTCTTTATCTTGTAATGTGATCCGTTCGGTCCGGTAACATTTGGAAAGTCTAAAAAAAAAATAAAAATAATAATTTAATCCTCTTAATGAATTTAATGAAAATTAAAAAACATCCATTTTTTCATTTAATATCATTGTTGTTAAGGTGGTTTTATGCTTTTGTAATACGCTACGTTCTGTAACTCTTATTTAACCCTCCTGTCTCCGGTCAAATTTGACCCGTTTTTTAGAGTTTCTTTATCAGAAATTTGGGTTTCTTTCACCCAAACTGTCAAAACAATAACGTGGGTGGTTCCCGACAACGCTTTTCAACAGTAAAATAAATGATGAGTTCACCACTTTCATTGAATTTGGGTGTCTCATTTCATTAAATTGTATTGCATTTGGTAAAGGAGCGTTGAAAATATTGAGAAAAATGTCTAAAAATGCTTCAAAAACGTCTAGAAAAAGGAACTATATATATATATATATATATATATATATATATATATATATATGTGTTTTTTTATGTGGAAAACAGCAAAAAAAAAAAAAAAAAATAGCGACAAGTATCAAAAAAGTTTTAATTTTATGACTCCGAAAAACAAAAAGTTGAGAGTGCTCACCTGGTGGAGCGGGCGCCCGTGTATAGGAGTTGAGTCCTCGGCGAAGCGGCCGTGGGTTCGACTCCGCCCTGCAGCACCTTTGCTGCATGTTCTCAGCTGTCCTGTACAGATAAAGGCCTAAAATGACCCCAAAAAATACTCAACACAAAGTTGCATGGTCGAAGGAAGGACAACACAAGGGTTAAATGAAGGATTTGACCTCATGTCCCATCCCTGATTAAATCCTGTTCCCATTCATCTTGTCCTCTTCAGATATCGTCCACGAGAGAGTCGTCCACCTGATTCTGCTGCATGAAGATGTGTCGCTGCAGTATTTCATCCCCGCTGTGGCCTAGACCTTCTGCAGACCCCAGTCAGTTCTGCTCACTGTGAGTTTGGGGACATATAAAATGGGTTTTGGACAGAGGATTCTCAATGTCTGGGAGTCTGTCCCACCGAGGCTGGTTTCAGTCCTCAGCGCGGACCTAAGGAAGAGCTCACATGTTCACAGGACATGCTGGTGAATCCACATTTATCGCGACGAAGTCGGACAGAAAACGGAAACAAGTTGCATATTAGTTGTTTGGGACGTTCAGTTTGTTATTGTATTTGCATTAAATGAGTTGTAATATTTAATTTGGTTTAATTCATTGTAATTTCACTTCCACAACACAACAGATCTGGTGTAGGGCTGCGCAATTAATTGTTATTTAATCCAAATCATATTTTGGACAAGTAGGCTATAGTGCAATATCCAAATCACAGGGGAGGGGGGGCAATATTTGTTAAAGGGAAAACAATGTGACAAACCATTCTGAATAAAATATTGTGATGCTGCAGAGACAAATGGTATCTCGTGGACTAAAGAAAATCAATTTTTTGCTATAGATCCTTGCAAAAATTTTAAATATTGTTAAATTTGTATATTTTTTTTAATCATAATTGCACATAATCATAATTGTGCGGCCCTAAACTAATGTGAATTTAATTGTATTTGTTTTTTTTGTTTTTTTTTTAAAGCCTTTTGTTACCTTTTGTATAATCCCAGAAACGATGTCCCACAAAAACGACTTTGTCGGGAAGAATTGGTTCCGATTTAAAAAAAAAAAACATTGCCAAAGGTTTGTCCACAGTTTTGCATAAAATTTAACCGCATGTGCATTTTTTACTTTTAAGTTATTCTAAGGTTTTGGAAAACATGGATCTGTCAACAAAACATCTGTTCCCATCCTGTCTGTTCACGTTTAATTTCCTCAAAAGGAAGGAGATTTCCTGTAAGTTATATTAGTTAAGAATTGATTCAGCTTTTAATACTGTACTGCTCCGGGCGCGATATTTTTTTTCTCCCACTATGGCCATTGGGGGGTGGGCCAAACCTTTACCAATAAAAAAAGAGAGTCTCTGCTGAGTTCATTGACACCTCACACAATAATGTACAAGAAACGGGTCATTAGTTATTAAAGGGGGCGTGGGTTAAGCATAGGGGGCGGGCCAAACCATCACCAATGAAGAATTAACTCTATGCTCAGTTCAATGACACCTCACACAAGACTCTACCTTAAATGGTTAAAATGTTATGAAAGGGGGCGTGGCCAGAGTAAGTGGGCGTGGTTAAATAAGACAAGTTTTTCTTTTAATAACTTTTCATCTTTAACGTCTTAACCCTCCTGTTATCCTTGGGGTCAATTTGACTCCATTCAATGTTTAACATCTCTAAAAAAAGTGCTTGACATCATTTTTTTTTTTTCATATTGAATGACTTTTCCTAATGTAATGGGGACAACTGGGTAAACATAAAATTAACATGATGATATATTTTCAATGTCCTGTATGCATTTTGTACGCATCGGTGTTCCTTGGGGTCAGTTTGACCCCACGCTGTTTTAGCTGTAAAAAAATCATAGAAAATATGAACATTTTACACAAATTTGCTGAGATTGTCTTTTGCTGATATTGAGGTCACTTTCACATGCAGGTTGTTGCAATTTCAAATTCTTCAATTCCCCTACCCCCACCCCACACACGCACACACACGCACCCATGAGGGAGGGAAATATTGTTTCCGCACTCTGAGAGAGGGAACAATATGGTTCCCGCACTCTCAGAGAGAGAAAATATTGTTCCCGCGCTCTGAGGGAGAGAAAATATGGTTCTCGCAGGGATGGTTTGTATCGCATGATACACAGGGGGAGGGGCAAACATATCAAAGCTCACACGCAGGCACCACGGCCTTCTAAACCATTTCTATTGGTGCTCGATGTGCTCTCTCTGTACACTCACTCTCATTTGAAAATGGCCTGCAAGAAAAGGTTTTCTGTCAGTGAAGTTTTGCCATAGCTCTTTGACACCGAAAGTGACATAGAGGAGAATGTGTCTGA
Source organism: Perca flavescens (assembly GCF_004354835.1). Lineage (NCBI taxonomy): Eukaryota > Metazoa > Chordata > Actinopteri > Perciformes > Percidae > Perca > Perca flavescens. Next base: position 26,836,600 of record NC_041352.1, read on the forward strand.
GACTGAGGATAATGTGAAGCATCCTCCTCTGAAGACAATGAGACTCTTGAGATTGACCCCTATGTTGTCTCTCAACCACCAGCAGACACGTTACCTTCAAAAAATTATTATGGTCCTTCTCCCCAGCTGAACGACAGGGTAGACTTAGTGCTGCTAATGTGATGGAAATGATTCCAGGCCCCCCCCAGATATGCTGTCAGCCATGTCCACGACATAAAATCAGCATTTGAGCTTTCCATGACACCATCAGTTGAAAAAGATATACTTGAGATGACAAATTTAGAGGGAAGTCGTGTGTATGGGGACAGTGTGAAAGAATGGATGTGACAGACCTCCATGCCTACATTGGGTTGCTCATTTTGGCAGGAGTATTCAAGTCAAAAGGTGAAGCAACAGCAAGCGGCAAGAGGCACCAATCACAACAGCTGAGGCGGGCTTTACACCAATCACAAGCGGTGAGGCGGGCTTTACGCGACGACGATAGCGCAAGCGGCGGCGAGCAGCTTGTTGTTGACATTCACCAGTGTTATGGTTTGGCGTTATGACTTGTATTTTGTTCTGTTCCTGTCTTGTTTGTATTGTGTATTCTGTTTTTTTTTTCCTGTTTTATTGGGAAAGTCTGGTTTTCTGTCTTGTCCTGTCTGCTTCTACTTCCTGTGTTTTCCCGCCCTTTTTGATTACTCTGTCATTCCTAATGTGTTTCACCTGATGTTACCACGTGTTCCTTGTTTGATCCCTACCTCATGTATTTAACCTCTGTGAATCCCTTTGTGTCTTGTCAGATTGTGTTTGTTCCTGCCTGTGTTTTTCCTGTCAGTTTGTGCATGACTTTATGAGGTTAAGTCTTTGTACTGCCCATTTTTTTATATTAAATTCCTGAGTTCAAACCATCTCCTGCCTGCCTGCCTATACCTGCATTTGAGTCCTCTATCTTCCGCCACACGTCACAAACATGACGGCTACCGAAGCGCAGCGTCACCTGGATCGTTGGTCTGATTGGTTGAAGGAATATCCAATTGCGCCCAGAGGCATTTGAGCGGTGTCCATTGGTGACGCCCCCTTTGGAAATTAACTGTCAATGAACCTTTCCCAGACCCCCCACACACACACACACACACACACACACACAAACAGTTACAGCTGAGAAGGCTCTGGTGTCAACCAGGCTAGAAGGCTCTGTAAGTCAATCCTACATTTTTCAACTTGGGAGCAAAACCATGAAGCCCTGTTCATGCTAATTTCAACAACTGGACCTTGGGGTCAAGTGTTGTCGTATCCGACCCATGTCCCAGATGTCAAAGCCCCCTTACTGGACTACTGAATATAATATTCCATTATATTTTGTATTTTGAATTGTTACCTGCCACCAGAATTGTGTTAGGAAAATATATAAATTTTTACCATAAATTGGTGCCTAAAAATGTATCAGAATGCAGGAATTGAAGTCTTTTACCCTCAAAATTGCCAGGTGGAGGACTCCCAAACCGCAAATTTATCATAAACGTGTGCTCTTTAAAAAGTGCTAAGCATTGTTTGCCAGTTACTTATAAAAATCTGTTCCATAAGGCATTGCTTATATTATTTCACCATCTGTACAAAAAAATGTTCTACTGAATGCACGTGTGTCCGTGGGTGGGCTGGTGTGGCTACAGTGCCAGAACTGAATTTTTGTCCCAGTCCGCCCCCGGATGGAATCCAGTATAAATGAGGACAAGCTTTTCTGCAGCATGTTAAAACATTTCCCCAGCGGAGCTGATCAGCCAGAGAGGAGTGTGTTTGAGTGCTGGCACTCATAGAGGTAACATTAAGTAAAACTGGTTTCGTGCTTCTTGCGTTATTATTTAAGTAACCTTCCTATTTAGTAAGAAATGGTGAACGCTGATAATGGCTTCTAGCTGAAATGCGTTTGTGTTTGGCCCACATTAAATACGGAGATAACTTATCTGTGACGTAGTTTTTAGTTTTCTTCGACCTGTCACTGCCGTGGACTTGAGATGTCTAAGATTTGGCGCTTTGCTGGCCACATTCGCTGCTCATGATCTGACCATATAGTCCTGAAGCAACAATGCTGTTATGAATGCACAAATTATATGTTCCATGTGCGATTTCTGTCTGATGTAAACTATTCTATGTCCTGCAGTATGTAAACACCTTCTCTGCTGTGTGCGTTCATGATTAGTTGCCACTTTGTGCAATAAAATGGTTCATTTTGTAACCGTGCTGTGCAGAGCCAATGCTGCTGGTTCTGCCTGTGCAAATATATTTCAGCCTGAATAGGTGAAAATTGACAATCGTTATTGTCTATATTGTTGTGTATAAACTTTTTAGAATGAGCTTTGTTGGTTGAGCATGTTGTAGACAGTACTGCTATTGCCGTTGTAATGCAGTACATGTTGGAAGGTAAAAAAAAATTCAGTTTGTTGTCTATTTTAACATTTTAAATGCATCAGTCTGGTGCACTTTGAAAAGAAATTCAGAGGTTAGACTTGATTATTCTTATCTATGAATGGAAATATTTGTGCTGTAGCCTGAACTATTTTGCACACACAGGTGGAATAGTTTTTTCTTCAAATGTTTTTCATTAATGTCACTAGGAAGCATACCAGTAGAAATATATATTATTTGTAAGTGGTGTGTATATATGGGATTGTCTGGAATATTGCAATATAATAACCATTATGGTGGGATACACTGGCTAAACAATTTACAAAAATGCCTGTGCTGACAAATAGTTTACATGACAATACATTATAATTTTGGATAAAGTTGGAGACTAGATACTAGATACTAGATACTAGGAGATTAAACGAGATCGCTGCAGTCGGCAACGGCGAAACAAGCTACAATGTTAACTTGATAGGACAATTGTCCAACTTGTATTTACCTTCATAAAGTGCTCATTTTGCTGCTGACAGGCTCGGATTATTATTTTGAGTGTCTGACAACATTATGGAAAGGATTTCTAAGGAGGTCGACCTTTCTGTTAAAGTGTAAGATCCTTTTTTTTTTTTAAACATAAAAAAAGAATTTTAGCATTGTAAAATATGGGCATTCTATCTCTGAGCTCTGAAGTGTGTGTGTGTGTGTGTGTGTGTGTGTGTGTTGCTGTTGTACCATTCAGACTAACTTCAGATCAGAAGATGAGTGATTTGGAGGAAGAGGAGTATGGACCAAAGTCTGTAGTATCCGGCTCCATAGATCTACCTCCGTACTTCAGTAATGAACCTGGACCCTTAGACACAACGTAAGAGAACTGATACTAACTCATTTATATGACTCATTTTCACTTTCATCTGCTAATGTTTTCCTTTTGATTTTGTGCTTGTATGTTAAAGTTTATTAGCAGTTGGTAAATCAAACACAGTCAAGGGTCGTCATATTCCCTAAACTGAGGCAGGCACCTCAGATTTACTGCCTTAAATACTCGTCTTTGTCTGTCTGAGTAATAACAAAAATCCCTACTGATATTACCTTCACCTGTCCAATAGCTTTATAATGATTAAATGCTCAGACCTCAAGTGTCTTTTGAGACATCTTGTTAAAACCCTGCATTTCAGCCCTAGCCCGACGGGGCCCGACTTATACTGTACAGGTCACAACCATATCTAGGATTTTCAGAAATATCGGGGGATCAATGAGCGGACCCTCCCCAAATGGCATAGCCCTGGTCGGCCTATGGCGTAAAGCCATCGAACACCTCTTTTTTTTCCTCGTCACGTTTGGAAGGCTATCGGTAACGTTAACGGACAGTGTGTGAGTCTAATGATGGATAGCCAAAAAAGAAAAAGGGAAAGGTGATGCTGAGAAGATCAGACTCCAAAGGGATGGTGTTGCTGTGCTTTGTGTTGTTCAATCATTCACCCCCCCCATTCATTCAGTTTGTTGCAGTCCGTCTTTGGCTGCAGCAGACACAGCGGCACTTTGTTCCATCAAAATTTAAATACTTAATCCAAAAACTACATAACCCAACATGTTCCAGCAGGAATGTGACCTGAAAAATTTGCAACCAAGGTTACATCTTTTCCCTGAAGCATGTAGCTTCATGCAGCAGTGTATCTAACATAAACACTGCAGTAGCACCTACTTGGAGCACATGACCATATATAGAAAACCGGCACCGCACCTCTGCACCTGCATGCCTTGGAGCTCAGCCCCGCTCTTCTTCAGTCTTTAAGATAATTTGTTTTTAGGCTTTTGTGTACTTTCTGCATTATTAGGTGTTGATCCAATGCATGCTGGGATATCAGGCACATGTTGCAGACTTGAAAGCACTAAAAAGGGATGACTCTGACTGCAGAATCAGAATATTATCTGTCTTACGTTGTTCAATCTTGTTTTTTATAAATGTTGTGAGCTCACAGTCGGTCTTACTGTTTTACCTCTCAGACTGACTTCAGATCAGAAGATGAGTGATGTCGAGGTAGAGGAGGACAGAGCAGAGTCTGAAGGATCTGACTGTCAGTCTACGAAGAGTGACCAGTCCAAAGGTCTTCCTGAAGACTTCAGTAATGAACCTGGACCCTCAGACACAAAGTAAGGGAACCGCTACTAACTAATTTATATTCTACACCATATATTGTTCCTGAAGGTCAAGAACGAACAAGGGGGGCTTGACCCCAAAGTCCAGTTCCTTTACTTAAAGGACAAATCCGGTGCAAATGAACCTAGGGGTTAATAACACATGTACAAAGTTCTCTGGGATATGTTTTCATGCTAATCGAATGTGACCAGTTTTATCGCAAACCGCTAATTAGCTTATAACGCTAGTTGTCGGGGCATGTGAAGGTAAAAAGAAGTTCATGTAAACCGAAGCATTTAGAACTTTGTAAGTGTACAGACAGTTTATCAAAAAGATAGTTTAGAAAGACATGTTGCGGATTTGTCATTTGTGTACTTTCTGCATTGTTAGGTGTTAATTCAATGCATGCTGGGATATCAGGAACATGTTGCAGACTTGAAAGCACTAAAAAGTGATGACTGTAAATGCAGAATCAGAATGTTATCTGTCTTACGTTGTTCAGTCTTGTTGTTTTGTAAATGTTGTGAGCTCACAGTCGGTCTTACTGTTCTGCCTCTCAGACTGACTCCAGATCAGAAGATGAGTGATGTCGAGGTAGAGGAGGACGGAGCAGAGTCTGAAGGATCTGACTGTCAGTCTACGAAGAGTGACCAGTCCAAAGGTCTTCCTGAAGACTTCAGTAATGAACCTGGACCCTCAGGCACAAAGTAAGGGAACTGCTACTAACTTTACTGAAACTAACGTTTTGTTTTTGACTATACACTCAACTAAAGGATTATTAGGAACACCATACTTATATCATGTTTGACCCCCTTTCACCTTCAGAACTGCCTTAATTCTTCGTGGCATTGATTCAACAAGGTGCTGGAAGCATTCTTTAGAAATGTTGGCCCATATTGAGAGGATAGCATCTTGCAGTTGATTTGTGGGGTGCACATCCAGGGCACGAAGCTCCCATTCCACCACATCCCAAAGATGTTCTATTGGGTTGAGATCTGGTGACTGTGGGGGCCATTTTAGTAGAGTGAACTCATTGTCATGTTCAAGAAACCAATTTGAAATGATTCGAGCGTTGTGACATGGTGTGTTATCCTGCTGGAAGTAGCCATCAGAGGATGGGTACATGGTGGTCATAAAGGGATGGACATGGTCAGAAACAATGCTCCGGTAGGCTGTGGCATTTAAACAATGCCCAATTGGTACTAAGGGGCCTAAAGTGTGTCAAGAAAACATCCCCCACACCATTACACCACCACCACCAGCAGCCTGCCCAGTGGTAACAAGGCATGACAGATCCATGTTCTCGTTCTGTTTACGCCAAATTCTGACTCTACCATCTGAATGTCTCAACAGAAATCGAGACTCCTCAGACCAGGCAACATTTTTACAGTCTTCAACTGTCCAATTTTGGTGAGCTTGTGCAAATTGCAGTCTCATTCTCCTGTTTTTAGTGGAGATGAGTGGTACCTGGTGGGGTCTTCTGTTGGTGTAGCCCATCCGCCTCAAGGTTGTTCGTGTTGTGGCTTCACAAATGCTTTGCTGCAGACCTCGGTTGTAACGAGTGGTTATTTGAGTCAAAGTTGATCTTCTATCAGCTGGAATCAGTCGGCCCATTCTCCTCTGACCTCTAGCATCAACAAGGCATTTTTTGGGGGCTTGACCCCAAAGTCCAGTTCCTTTTAATATGAACATGTCTTGACGGTAACTTTTTTCCCGAGAACATTTTGCTCCTAAGTTGTCGTAGCTAATTTGTACAGCAATACAATCGTTTCAATAAGTTATGATGTGTAATGTGTTCCATTTTTAAATATTTTCTATTGATCAATAAATTGTTAGTGTTGACAGTTTTAATGGAACGGACCACCCCTACGGTTCAGCACGAATGTGAACTACAGAATAATTGCAAAGTTTAAAAGTTTAAAAATGTTTAAAGTGTGTAATATGCTACAGTTTAAATGCTGCGGTTACATGAACGGACAGAGCTGGGCACCCCCGCCTCTGCAGCTTGTTTAGGGGGTCAGGGAAATGCTGATTAAGTGGTCCAAACTGTGGTTACACTTTTCACGCGTAATTGTACTCCCGTATGGTTCGCATCAGGTGTTAAAACCAACTGTAGGACAATGGGACACCGAACATGCTCGCACGTTTCACTCGATCCTGGAGGAACAAAGGCAACAATACCGAGGATGCAGAGCTGGAGCTAAAAAGCTTCAATACCACACAAAGGGGGACGGGAGAAATTGACTTTTCAACATGAGCCTCTCTCTCTCAGCCCCTACCATTATATCACTTTGTCTGCTGTATAGGCTATATTAGCCCTCCTACACACTCTGGGCTGTGGTCATAACATCTACATCTTATAACTTAATCGCTTTCATATTATATATTGTTGTTATTCATAGCCAGTTGATATTACATAGTCATAGTTAATATTTAATAATAATCTATTGCACTGTTCAATCCCTGTTCACTTTTGCACTACCACCATTGCACACACTCTACCATAGCACCTTATCATGGTCATTGCATTTCTGTGAGGGATTTTTATTTTTATTCTTATGTATGTGTGCTATGTGTGTTTGCTGTGTTATGGTTGTCTAAGCTACTGGATGCCTAAAATGTCCTTCGCAATGAATATCTTTTAAATGATTTAGCATCTTCTCAGCGAACTGCCTGAGGCAGTCTCTGCAGCTTGCAGCATGTGCACTGGTGTGACTATGGGGGGGAGAACCTTGGGATTTCTCTCTGGCAGAAACAAGACGTGACCTGTCTATACCACAAAGGCACACATAATATGCTTGCCCCTAATTTAATTTTTTTTATCACATTGACACAGTAATAATCCATGGCGTCATGGCGGTACCATAAGTGTAAATAAAGGGTTCTATTTGATTATGACTTATGTGTGTCAGATTAAAGCAAGGAAGGTGGTAAAATATGTGGACAATTTATTAAAGGGAAAGTTCCCACAAATTTGAAAGTACATTTGAGAAGCGGGGCACAAGGAGGCTAACAAATTAACGACTGGATGTGCAAGAACTTTCTTAAATTAAATGAAGAAAAAACTGAGGTGGTTGTTTTTGGAGCTAAAGAGGAACAATTAAAAGTCAACGCACAGCTTCAAACGACAATGTTAAAAACAACAGACAAAGCCAGAAATCTTGGTGTAGTCATAGATCCAGACCTGAATTTTAAAAGCCACATTAAGACAATTACAAAATCAGCCTATTATCACCTTAAAAATATGACAAGGGTTAAAGGACTTATGTCTCAGCAGGATTTGGAAAAACTTGTCCATGCTTTTATCTTGAGTAGACTTGACTACTGTAACGGTGTCTTTACAGGTCTCCCTAAAAAATCAATCAGACAGCTGCAGCTGATTCAGAACGCTGCTGCCCGAGTTCTCACTAAAACCAAGAAAGTGGATCACATCACTCCAGTTCTGAAATCATTGCACTGGCTTCCAGTGCCTCAAAGAATTGATTTCAAAATACTTTTACTGGTTTATAAATCACTAAACGGTTTAGGGCCAAAATACATTTCTGATCTGCTACTATGACCCACCCAGACCTCTCAGGAACTAAAGTGATAGTTCGGAGTAATTTCACCCTAGGGTCCTTTGCACCATGACCTCGAGCCAAACCCCCCCCCCAAAGCTTTTTTCACCTGGGGGTAACATTGGGAGAGTTAGCGTAGAGTAGCGTTATCAGCTGAATAGCTTAGCGCAGGGGCTAATGGACCCACGTTTGTATCTCGTAAATGACCCCACTAATAATGCCCAAAATGATACCAAACTTCTACACTAGTACAAATAGGATATGTACTCATAAAACGATGGATTGGAAAGTTTGTAAGTACACCAGAAGTTTATGAACACTTGCCTGCTGGCTTCTGCTCTCTGCTGCTGCTGCTACCTGCAGTAAGACGAGTGTTTAGGGACGTCTACAAATTACTACACCGAAAAGAGATACAACAAAATATTTATTAATTTTATGATTAAATAAGGTAATGTCTCCAATCTTACCTCAATTATTACTTGTCTCCTCCTAGTTATACTACAGCACTTACTTAAAAAAAAAAAGTTAAATTTAAAAAATATTTTTGTTGCATCTCTTTTCGGTGTTGTAATTTGTAGACGGCCCTAAGCACTCGTCTTACAGCAGCAACACCAGCAGCAGAGAGCAGAAGCCAGCAGGCAAGTGTTATTTACATAAACTTCTGGTGTACTTACAAACTTTCCAATCCATCGTTTTATGAATGCATAACCTATTTGTACTAGTGTAGACGTTTGGTATTATTTCGGGCATTATTAGTGGGGTCATTTACGAGATACAAACATGGGTCCATTAGCCCACTGTTTTTAAATTGTTCTTTTTGTAAATTGTACGACAGTACTGAGATGATTTTAATGAGATTTGGACAGATACCATTAGCTTTAGGCTAATGTTACTTGTTGCTAAACTAACTGCTAACTGTAGTTAGCTGCCATTAGCTAGGTTAGCTGTACAGCTGTCAAATTAGCAGTCTCATTGATATTGAGTCTTCAGAACACACAGCTGTTAAAAGGATCAGCATAGTATTGATCTTCTAATCACAGGCGAGGCTGTGTTGACATGAATAGGTTTATGAATGTTGTGATGACATTTGGATGTCTGTAGAAAGCTACACATTTAAAACCTAAACACATTGATTGGATATGAATTTCTTGAATTATATATAACTTATTCTTTATTCAGATTGCGGTGGTGCAGTTTGTCAGAGATCAGCTGTGCTTCTCTGGCATCATCTCTGAAGTCCAACCACTCCCATCTGAGAGAGCTGGAGCTGAATGGAAACAAGTTGCAGAATTCAAAATTGAAGCAGCTTTGTAGTTTTCTGGAGATTCCACACTGTCGACTGAAGTCTCTAAGGTCAGACACCATTTTTTTACTTTACTGTGCTGAGATTAATATGTTGTGAAAGTTGAGGTCACACTAAACTGCAGACAAAAGACTGATATCTTAAAGGGTAATTTGCTTTTTTTTCTACTTGCGTTAATGTAAAAAGAAAATCTTTGAAAGTACTGTAGGATGCCGTTACCTGAAGCAGTTAATTTAGAGTCACAGCTCATTTTAAATACAGTTTAGCAACAAAACCAAACGCTGAGGAAACATTACTAAGTTTTTTAATGTTGGTTTTGAGCGGTATGCATCCCCACTAACGTTTTAAACGGTAACATTAACACAGCGTGTTACGGGAATAAAATCTCTCCTGCAGCAGGGTGTCGGAGGGACTGCAGGGTTCACTAACGTTAGCTTCTTTTTTAACCTGGGGACTAAAAAAACGTTAATTCAGCAAATGACAAAAAGTTTGTCACTCTGCCTGAGGAGAAACTGCTGTACTCGCGCTGTTGTTTGCTTGGTTGCCATGACTTTGTGAATGATGACTGTCACTGTTCCAGTTGCACACCCTCAAAGAGGAGTCTGGGCAGCGGTGTGCATGTATTTAGTGGAAACAATAAACTAACTAGTCTGGATGAGTGCAGCTCTTTCCTACTTCTAGAGGGGTTTGTGTTCAACCATGAAGTTGTATTGTTTGCATCCTTAGATGGGCCTGCTAACTTAATGACCAACGTCTTGAGCAACCTCCGCTTCGGGTTGGTGTTCCAGCGTCCGTCGAGGCAGCCAACACACAGGGGAAAAGCTCATTCAATCAACGATATCTCGCAAGATTTAAATGTGACGTTATTTCGTTAGTATAGATGGGCCCATTGGTGGAGCGGGCAGTGTTTAAGAGGTTAAATCACCACATATTTATTGAAGTGCTAGCACGTTGTCCTTAAAATGATCTTTTTCACTAATTGTTTTTCAATTTTTAACCTGCATGCCGGTGGATTCAGGTGTTTGGAGTTTCTGTTCAAAAAAAGTCTACATTCAACACCTTCAGATCTGAAAAGATTATTAAACATTAAATGAATTCAAGCAGGAACATTGTCTTTTAAAGTTACATAATTTATTCTTCATTCAGATTGAGGAGCTGCAGTTTGTCAGAGATCAGCTGCGCTGTTCTGGCCTCACCTCTGAAGTGCAACCCCTCCCATCTGAGAGAGCTGGACCTGAAGGACAACAACATGAAGGATTCAGATGTGAAGCAGCTGTGTGATCTGAAGGAGAGTCCAGAATGTAGACGGAATACACTGGAGTAAGTAGAGGGTTGGATTCAGTCCATGCTGGTTTCAGCAGTATTGAACTAAACCCAGTTAGTATCAAAGCAAAGATCCAGTTTTTCCTATAAACCTCCAACCTTCACAGTGGAACTTTGAGAGGAGAATGGTGACAGGATTAGACACAGAGAAAGAAAACCGCCAATCAGATGAGCCAGAAGCTTGTTGTTATCATGTGTTTGAGTGGATGTGAATACTGCTGTTGTTGTGTTCATGTCTGCAGGAAATAAATGTGGATTACAGCTGACAGCATCACAACAACATCAAACTGTCAAACCATCAAATCTGGGGGGTATTGCACAAAAGTAGAACTTGTAAATCCAGAATAACCGATAAAGCAAGGCTTGACCTAGTCTTATCTGTGCATCCTCGCTTGGTGTGTTTCACGAAGTCCAAGTTTGTCCTTAAGAGGAGCGACTAGGTCGAGACAGGCTGAAGTAATTCTGATAGATGCGCATTCACAGCTTTTTTTAACGTTTTAAACGGTAACATTAATACAGCGTGTTATGGGAATATGTCTCCTGCAGCAGGGTGTCAGAGGGACTGCAGGGTTCACTAACGTTAGCTTCTTTTCTAATCTGGGGTCTATAAAACAGTTAATTCACTAAATTCAGTGTCCATAATGCTATTTTACAATAAACTGTAGCTGTCATATTTCACAGGACCCGTGTGAGTGTGGTTTCATGTCACAGCTTTCGACGAGGTTTGTCACTCTGCCTGAGGAGAAACTGCTGTACTCGCGCTGTTGTTTGCTTGGTTGCCATGACTTTGTGAGTGATGACTGTCACTGTTCCAGTTGCACACCCTCAAAGAGGAGTCTGGGCAGCGGTGTGCATGTATTTAGTGGAAACCCTAAACTAACTAGTCTGGATGAGTGCAACTCTTTCCTACTTCTAGAGGGGTTTGTGTTCAACCATGAAGTTGTATTGTTTGCGCCCTTAGATGGGGCTGCTACCTTAATGACCAACGTCTTGAGCAACCTCCGCTTCGGGTTGGTGTTCCAGCGTCATTCGTCGAGGCGGCCAACACACAGGGGAAAAGCTCATTCAATCACCAATATCTCGCGAGATTTAAACGTGACGTTATTTCGTTAGTATAGATGGGCCCATTGGTGGAGCGGGCAATGTTTAAGAGGTTAAATCACCACATATTTATTGAAGTACTAGCACGTCGTCCTTAAAATTATCTTTTTCACTAATTGTTTTTCAGTTTTTAACCTGCATGCTGGTGGGTTCAGGTGTTTGGAGTTTCTGTTCAAAAAAACGTCTACATTCAAAACCTTCAGATCTGAAAAGATTATTAAACATTAAATGAAGCAAGAATATTGTCTTTTAAAGTTACATAATTTATTCTTCATTCAGATTGAGGAGCTGCAGTTTGTCAGATATCAGCTGTGCTGCTCTGGCCTCATCTCTGAAGTCCAACCCCTCCCATCTGAGAGAGCTGGACCTGAAGGACAACAACGTGAAGGATTCAGACGTGAAGCAGCTGTCTGAAGGAGAGTCCAGAATGTAGACTGGATCTTGGATTCTTTTTGGCTAATTAGTCTGCTTTTTATAATGTTTACCGGTATTTACAGTACAGCACTTTGGGGCAGTAGTGACTGCTTGTAAATCTGCTCTATAAATAAACTTGACCTTGACACGTCACATATAACGTTTTTTGTTTTTTTTGTCTTGACATGTTACATATGTGTACCAAGTTTCGTGAGTCTACGTTAAACGCACTGCAGGGCGCTAGCGAGCCATTTTATTGCACCTATTCCCAAAACCCTTAAAATACGTACATTTTCACCAGAATTGAAGCAACCGCCAATTTTGGTGAGTTTTTGAATATTTTAAACCCCTCAAAAACACAAATCGTTTGCAGAAAATAATAATTCCTTCAGTTCCAATAGGGCCTTCCTTTCATAAACAGTAATTGAAAAACAAAAAAACTAATGATTTTCGTTTCCTTTAAAATTGAAAAACAAGACGTTTTTTTCTTTTTCATTGTCAAAAGGGAATGTGAAAATTTAAAAACAGAAATGCCTGTTTTTTCATACTGTAACTTGTATTTTAATCGTTTTTGTGTAATGCACTTTGAATGCTGTTGATATGTGCTGCTATACAAATAAAGCTGCCTTGCCTTCCAAGGCAATAGCACCGGTGTAGCCAACCAGTTTTGCTTTAACCTTGGAGGCTGCAGTTGAGGGAAACTGTAGCTTAACTTCCTGAGTGACTGATCATCCGTTTTTTTGCACCTCTTTACATGAATATGGCTATGAAATACATCATGAAATACATAAATGATAGTAATAATTAGTCATTATAGTTCAATAGCCTAAATACATATGTTTTACTTTTATTTCAGGGGACTTTTATTTATTTCCGTCTCTATTCATTTGCACGTTCTATTCAAAAGGAATTTTGTTTATCTCACAGACTCAGACTAAAAGCAACTAGCAAGCCTGCCTGGCATCAGTGCATCACAGTATATCACTATCTGCAAAAGGAAATATGAATAAAACACAAGCGTGGCAGATTTGTCTGATCCCCAGCTTAGCTAGAGCGGGTATAACGCCAGCTCTGCAGACAGACCAGAGTCAGTCAGCACCGGGGAGCGAACATAGAGCGAACCGGGGACCCAGGTCACATGGCTGGTGGCTAGCTGCTAGCTAGCTGCAGCAACTTACATTAGAATATTAGACCCAGCACCGGAGGTCTGATCCCCATGATGTCATCCTGAACCACCGGTGAATCTCTGCCAGATCAGCAAGCTTAACGGCAGTAACAAAGTTAGCTGGGATCAGACCTTGGCGTTACAGCCGTGAACTGAAAGTCTATTTCCTCCACTGGTTCGACTCTCTTCGGGTGAAGTTGTCTGCGGTGGGTAGAGACAGAGAGTCAGAGGGAGGCTGGGGGAGAGTCTTACTTTTTACATCCACAATCCAGCTTCTATAAATATAAATGTCCCTATTGTTGGTGTAAATGAAGTTTATTGTGTGCGTACATAATGTATAATACAGAATGTAAGGAATTAAGTCAGTTTTTGGGATCTTAAAACTAAGTTTAGATTTCTTTTCTGTTTTTCACAGAGGAGGCAGCTTTGTTGTGTTATTAGTTGCCAAGTCACACAAACACACACGTGCACACACACACACACACACACAAACAGAGACACACACACATACACACACACACAGATACATACACACACATATATATATATACACACACACACATACACACACACATACACACGCATACACACACATATACAAACACACATACCTCTCTGCCAGGGTTACCATGGCAGCAGTCAAACTTTGCCTTTGCAGAGCCAGTCTGTATTTCTCTGCGTCTCTCTCTCAAACTCGGCTGGGTTATTTCGGCGCAGCAGACTCTGAGTGTTCAGCAGGTCAAGACTCTCTACTTCTTCTATAGCCAGCAGGTCACTCCGTGGCTCAAGGGCACTCGGGCAGTTCAAGGTGAAGATTTCCAGTTCCTCTCTGATCCAGAATGAGACTCAAAGAGTCCTTTATTTCAATCATTCATTTTGTCTGCATGTCTTACTTACTCTTACTTACTCTTAAGTTGCATTTTGTGAATGAAAGTTGCTTAATATATTTTTTATTATATTACTTATTATTTTTTACAGAGTGAAATGGCTTCATGAATCAAACATTTGCTTAAAATGTTTATATCTTGTTTGTTGAGTAAAAGCCCTGCTTCTTGGTATAATTAGATTATTTATGCTGTGTAATTGATGTCATGAACAACTTTAAATGATTCTAATATGAAATAAAGTCGGTAAGCGAATGTGTCTTGACTCTCAGATGGCAGATCCAGACTCTCAGTCTCCAGCTGAGGTTTCTCCCCCAGCTGGGAGCTCTGAACCGGGCCTGAACGGTTCGGCTCCTCCCCCGGACACGGAGCTCCAGGCGGGAGGACAGGGAGTCCCTGGGGGGGAGGAGGAGGAGGAAGGAGCAGCAGACCCAAGGCCCAGACCTCCTCTGCTTTACCTCCGCAAAGGTACAGACAAAACACTGATCCATAAACTAAAATAAAGTCAAAGTGCATTAAAAACTAATGCTAACACTAAAGCCAGAGGTGTCGAAAGTATTCAAATTCATTACTCAGGTAGAAGTATAGATACTAGGGTTTAAACAGTAGAAGTATCAACTCAAGGTTTTTACTCAAGTTATAGTGTAAAAGTACTGGTTTCAAAAGTACTTAAAGTATAAAAGTAAAAGTAATGTAAGAGGGGTGGGTGGGGGGGGGGAATGCCATTAACCCTTGTGTGTTGTTTGGGTCTGTGGGACCCGTTTTCAATGTTTGCTAAAAGAAAAATGATGCTATTTATTTTTTATTCTAACTCAAAGTCATTGGCCTTGGCTCATTTTCTGTGAAGAACATACAAAATAAATTATTTTCAATGACTGCACACTGTACACCAAGTAGTGTAGTCTAATGTATTGTAGTGGGTATACTGGTAGTGGGTATACTGTACTGTGTATATATATCATAGTCTGGATTCTGGGTGTCCTCCCTTAGGAAAGTTTTGAGCATCAACGACTTCATTCCCTGTATTCCGATGCACCAATTTATGCACCAACCTCCTCGCTGGTGCTTGGTTGGGACATTCGCTCGAGTTCTCTTTAGTCTCTGCCACAGACATCTTCGTACTAGGCTACATACGTCTGCTGTTTGTGTCATGTGCAGGTGGACAGTTTATTAAAAAGATAGATTATAAAGACCTTTCACGTATACAGGCAGGCGCCATCTCGGGAAAACAGTCACGACCAGTCGAACGACGAATGTCGTGCTTGAGCTACGTTGCTGGTTGCACGGCATTCAACTGATTTTGACTGTTTTCCCAACATGACGCCTGCCTGTATACGTTAACGGTACTGTGTAAAACTATCTTTTTAATAAACTATCTGTACACTTAAAAAGTTCTCAATGCTTGTGTTTACATGTAGGGACCCTCATTATGCTACCGGTGAAGTGTGGTGCTACTTTGAGCCTTGTTAGTGGTGTAGAAATAGAGATTTCTTTTTACTTTACCTCTGCCCAGACTACTATTATACTACTAATTAGTGTTATAAGCTAATTAGCAGTTTGTGCTAAAACTGGTCACATTTGATTAGCATGAAAACATATCCCAGAGAACGGGCGATGACGTAACCATGTGTTATAAACCCCTAGGTTCAATTTGCGCGGGAATTGTCCTTTAATAACTACCGTAGCTATATGGCTGACGGCCGTTGTTTTATGGCGGCCTCGATATGTCAAAACAATAAAAGCCAATACAATATTGAAATTCTCATTTAGGTATTCCTGCTGTTTTTTGGGGTTTTGATCATTTGTTTCCTCCTCCGATCTTCAGATGCGGCTGGCAGAGGACATCGGCGAATAGGAAGCCAGAACCTGAGAGCCATCAATCACATGACTTCTCCGGCAGCCGCTCCGCCCCCGACCACCAGCACCTCGGTGAGTAAACGCTAACGGCAGCCGAACACAGGGGGCGCCATGATGCGGGCGTGGGAAGCCCATTTCCACGTGTTGAGGAGTTTTACGACGTGTTTTAAAAGTAGTATGAAGCCTTTAGTGTCTTCAGAGGGAACCGTGTCAAGTCTGAGCTTCAGGGAATATGTTTTCTACGTTCTTACAAGCCAGGAAGATTGCTGTTGTGTGAAAGAGAAACTCCAGACGATGGGCCTCATTCACCAATATCTTCCTACGTTTTTTTTCTTAAATTTGTTCTTAAGAAAGTTCCTTAGAAAAGTCTACGTCTGATTCACGACGTGGTCTTAAACAGCAGAATTGTTCGCTGGTGGGTTCCTAGAATGATGAATCTCAATGTCTTTGTACAGTGAAAGCTCGTGCCCGCTGCTCCTATTTAGCATTGGTAAATGCCCCGTTAAGTCCCATCAAAGGGATATGAGATGGCAGGGCCGTGTGCACACTTAGAGAACTGTCCAAAAGACATGGCAGAGACGGTGGAGGCCTCGACTCCAAAAGAAAGAAAAACTTTAGTAATTCTAAAGTGGAGGTACTGCGGCAAGAAGTTAACGAAAAACAAGACATCGTATCTAGCAGCAAATACTCCTGCAGTGAACGCTGTATACGGAAAAGGAGCGGGGAACTGATGAAGTGAAAAAGAAATGGTTTGATCTAAAATCGGAGGCATACAAAAAGAAATACGCCATTGTGTGGGGTAATCCTAGTCTGCAGAAATATGCACACTTTGGGCGTATAAATAGCGTGATCAGTCACTTATTATTGGATGGCAAGGCTCCCTGCTAACATAATTGATGTGAATTGAAGGCAAAGCAAGGCAAGTTTATTTGTACAGGCCTAGCACAATTCATACACAATGGCAATTCAAAGGGTTTTACAAATGAGCAGTAGTGTGTATTTATTCAAACAAACAAACATTATGTGTAAAATAATGAAAAAAAAATGTGTTACAAAATTATAAAGCAGATAAATGTTCAATTTTAAATTAGAACGGACGAAAACAGTATTACTACTTAACTTTGCGCAACCATGTCAGCTTTAAATTGTGCGTAAGAGTGCTCTTGAGTGTGCGTAGATTCTGTTCTTACCTAAGAACAAATCCCAAATAAGAAAACTTTGGTGAATGTCAGAATCTTCGTGAAAACTTCGTAAGTGGGGTTAAAGAACAAAGTTGTTCTGAAGAATGTTTGGTGAATGAGGCCCACTGTCTATGGGCCTCATTCACATTAAATCTATGTTTTAACAGCTTGACAGGGGCTGGAAAAGTACGGCGGTAGCGAGTAGGGAAGAGGCCCCCAAATGTAAAAAAAAAAAAAAAAAAAAAGGGGTAGATAGAAAAATGGATAAATCAATGTGTTGCGAGATAAATTTCCCCAATTTTTGTATCCATTTGTTTTGTAACAAAGATGTGTGGTTCTTCAATGTGCACGACTTTGTTCTGACGGCCAGGATCAGACCTATGACTCTGCCCAGTGTCTTCCAGGTGTCCGGTAAAAGGGCCGTGCTGTTGTCCAACGAGGCGAGGAGAGAGATAGCGAAGCAGGCCAGAGCCATGAAGGAGGAGAGGCGAGCCGCGCTGGACGCCCGACACAAATACCTGATCGGCCGGTTGGTGGACGCCGGGACTCTGGGCGAGCCGGAGGTGGAGGAAAGCCTCGTCTCTGACGACAAGGTAACGCCACATTCTGACGGTACGCGATATGTACTGCCTGCACGATCCGATACGCGCAAGCGCATAAATACATAGTAGAAAACGTGAAGGTTTCCCTACACTATTTGTATCACGCATACAGCCAGGCGGCATATTTTGGTAGGCTACATTTTATTTAGTTTACTGCACTGAATGCACCTTGCACAACCTTGCACAATAGGTTTATCTCCATCCTATCTTTACTAGGGAAACAGTTGTACATTTTTACTCCCCATTTTGTACATTAACTTTATCTATATCTGTTGAATCAGTTGTACATTTTATTTCCAAATTGTATATACTTTAAATATTGCTCATGTAGTATTCAATTATTATTTAATGTATATTGTTTCCTATTATTTAATGTATACTCTGTATGTGTGCTGTGTGTCTGATATTTTTGCTGCTGCAACACCGTTATTTCCCATTTTTGGGGATCAATAAAACAAATCTATCTATCTATATTATTCATTATGTAGTTAACTGCGGGTCTGTTTTCTAAAGATATTTATTTATTGTTTTGACGTGTAGTGTGGGGATGTCGTGATGTTTTTAAGTGTAGCTCACGCTACGCATTACGAGGTGTTTACATGGTTGCCAATCCAAAATAATGAAGTACACGTGTTGGTTACATGTGGAATGAAGTCTGAGTCTTTCTGTCACTGCAGACCTTCAGTTTCCTCCACACTCCCGCAGTGTTAAGGTGAACAAGCGTGGAACACATTGTGCAGTGTCCTAAAACAGGATTATCATCTGCGAATGTCGGATCGTGCAGGCAGCACAGATCGCACACAGTCTGGTTTAAAACTACAAATGTGTCCTCTCTTCTCCCCGAGTCCAAACTCTGGATGATTCATGTCTGATTCTTCCAGTTCAGTCTCATCGAGGAGTTCTTCGCTGCGAACGGATCCAAGAAGCTGATTTTCTTCTATCAGAATGTGAAGCAGGTAAAACAATACTGTATTTTTGAATGGTTATTTAAAGTTTTTTTCTGTCTCTCTGTTCTCAATCTGTTTTTCTGATTTCAATTTCTGTCTCTCTCCTCATCACTTCTTTCTCTTCCCTGACTTTCTTCCTCCTGTCTTTTTCTCATCATTTAACCTTTCTGTCTCCATCTGTCTCCCCAGAATCCGTCCTCCAGTTTTTCGTCCTGTGTGGACGCAGCGACTTCGGCTCAGAGGAAACTCTTCATCACCACAGGGAGCTCGGAGGTTGGCGTCAACTGCTGTTGATTACACATTTTTGGAAGTCTGAGTTCCAGTAAAACGCGTCACAAAGATAAGCTTAAAGGGGAACTATGCAGTTTTTTGTTTTTAACTTAATTTACATTAACTGAACAGCTTCGGAGTCATTGGAACGGATTTTTGACTTTTTTCGGGTTGAATGGTGCCTTGCTTCCCGGCACTGCACGCATACAGGAACCGGCTAGCTATAAGAACAAAGTAGCGATGGACTTTCTCACATTAGCTTCATGGCTGAGCCGGCAAAAAAAGAAGCCGAAAGCTAGGAAAGCATTGTCGGAGGAACAGAGAAAGAGGAAACGGTAGTCGAGTAAACATAGGAGCTGCCAAATATCTATTCTGAAGCTTTAGGGGGGGCTCTATAGAGAAACCTGCAGCGAAGACGGAGAAGAAATTGCCAAAACTGCATGGTGCCCCTTTAATAACAAATAGTCCCTGGAAGGAGCTAATTCAGGAACCACAAGACTTTTGTTTGACTTTCTCATAAACCTGTAAAGATATGCGACAGATGAGGCATCTCTCAGAATTTTAGCAATTTTTCATTTATTTTTAGTTGTTTTACATTTCTATGTAGTTGTTTTGCACCTCCTTGTCGGGGTTTTGCATCTATTGTTAGTCATTTAGCATTTCTTTTCAGTCGTTTGCAGTTTATTCTAAATCGTTTTTAGAATAAACTTTTTTGTCTTTTTTTATATTTTTGGGGTAGTTTCGTCTCTCTGTAGTTTTGTGTTTTTCTTTCAGGAACATCTTATGAGAATTGGCCCGTTTCAGAAATCCATCCATGCTGACGCTTTGACAGTAACAAAAAAACAGGGGGATGGGAGAGGGGAAGTTTTTGGGACAGGGGCTAAATTTAGAGCCACGTCAAAATGCAAGTTAAGTTCCTGAATTCCTGCAAAGTCTCATAGATTCCTGCAGAAATTCATGCCATTGAAAGTGGCTCCTGATGTTTTGTACACATGTGATTATTACTATAGCACTTTATACTGTACAGAAAAAAGTCCCAAAGAGCTTCAGAAGAGTAAAGGCCTTTTTACAGTCGCCGAAGCCGACCTGTCGCGCGCCAAAGTGACGTCAAAATGACGTAGATCTCGCGACAAAGCGGAAACAGGAAGCCGAATTTGAGGACAACGTGATGCCAGGACTCAGAGTGACTGCAAGTCTCTCTTGTAAACTTACCGGGTTAAGATGAGTTCTTTTATGGTGAATGAAAGGCTCGATCCCACCAAGTAGCTCATCCAATCAGATCAGAGCATTG
Organism: Perca flavescens; assembly: GCF_004354835.1. Lineage (NCBI taxonomy): Eukaryota > Metazoa > Chordata > Actinopteri > Perciformes > Percidae > Perca > Perca flavescens. The sequence goes on from NC_041352.1 coordinate 26,857,014, forward strand.
ACGGCAATGCTGCTGCCAGTTCTGCCGTTGTTTACCTTTTCCTTCTTCTGGTCCGTAGAAACAGCAAAGTCGGTAGCCTTTCCTCAATAGCGCCACCTCTGTTCAGGAGAAGACGGCAACTAGTCCCACCACGCGTGAATATATACAGTTACGGCGCTCCGATGACGTCACAGGTCGGCTGCGGCGAGTATACCGGACGCCTAATTGTTGAGCGGTGTGAGACGGTGTGTTGGGTGCAGAGTGTGTAGAAGAAGTGTAACTATAAGATGCTTTATGATTGCACATTCTGTCCGAGCAGTTGTCAACGTATATTTAGTTTCCCTCTGATCGCCTGCCTAATGTTAACCATTGTCCTGCCTCAGAGATAATACCTGCTTTGTGTTGAGTTGCTATGGAAGAAAACTGCGCGTTGCTTTGTTTGGTGGTTAGCGAGGCGACACGAAATACCTCTCGCATACATTACTCAGTCTGGAAACTGCACTCAGACCAGTTCTACCCAGAGCAAACAGACTGGTTATCCCGCTCACCTGTTCTCTTTGTTCTGAGTTTACACAACAATCAAAGCTTGAGCTGAAAAGATGCATGCTAATTATGGGGCTAATGAAGTCAGAAAAGCGTTTAAAAGAAATTTAAGCATTTGTAAATTTAGCTAAAAATGTATCATCGTTTTTCATCTGCCGCAGGATGGCGATACTTCCAACCAGCCTTTCTGAAGCACCGGTGAAGAACAGACATAGCGTTGTTGTGAAAAATGTATAATACAGGACTAATACCAGAACTTAATTAAGACCTAAGAATTTCTCCCATCTAGTGGTGAAATTGTATATGACAACCAACTTAATATTACTTTCTAGTGCCTCCCATTCCGATCACATTTGAACTGCTACGGTGGTAGCAGTTCAATCACCACCAAACCACCATTTACTGTACACGCAGCTGTTCAAGCCACTCCAAAATCAACTTTGGTCTGGTTGCATCGTTCTAATTCTCTTTTTTGCTTCCCTGAAGACGAAATAGAATACAAAAAGATGTTTATATGTCATTTTGACACAAATACATTTAATAAATGACATTGTGATGCTTGAAAGTCCCTAGTTTTTGACATAAATGCAGATATAAATGTAAAAAAATACAGAACAAAATAAGATTTTATATCAATTGGATTCTGACAAAACAATAACATGGACTTTAGTATCTCAGGAAAGGGAATTGAAATATAAAAATATATATATTGAAATATGTGCAAACAAATGTACAAACAAAAAAAAGTTAGACACTAATGGCAGTAACGGTTTGCGTTAATTACAAAATACTTGTTTGAGAAGTTGAAGGCCTATTTCCTCTTGCCATAGGCAAGAGACAAAGTTCCACACTGCAGTTTCAAACTAAACCCAGTCTCTTTTTGTTATTTTCAGCCTTTACTGGGGAAGTGTCTTTTCTTCCTGAGAACCACTGAGAAGCCGATAACCACCGCTAACGTACAGCAGGTCTGTCGCTCCACTCGGTCCTCCTGTTGACTCATTGGGATGCGTTTAGTAAGACAGCTGTGATCTAGCTGTGTAGCTCTCACGCTGTTGTCCCTGCTGTGTTTACAGGAGGTGAACTTCGGCATGTTGGACTGCAGCGACAGCAGCATCCTGACCAGTCTGGAGACTCTGCTGGCTCACATCATGATACCGGCCCTCAGGTCCCAGCAGGTAAACACCAACATCCAATCCGGACTGTCTTCACCCAGAAAACAACCGTATAGGTAGACTGTGTGAGCTGCTAACGACCCATATTTACTACACAGACTACCTAGACTGACTACATATTTGGTCTATTTTTGACAGAGGACACAGGTGGGGTGTTCAACAGTCCAGGCAGGAACTGGAACGGCTAGAGCAACTGGTCAATTTTTCAAAATACATTATCTGTATATCCCATCACTACACTGCCACAAATCTTTGATCGCTCGATGGTGTTTTTTGCCCCCAACGGCGCCTTCCAGGCAGCTAACCCTAACCTTAACCCTAAACATAACCATTTCCTCGCTGCCTGGAAGGCGCCGTTGGGGGCAAAAAACACCTCTTTGATCCGTGTCGTTCATAACTGGATTAAATGGAAGAAACTTTTGGTATCGTCATGTAGACGACTTACTTTTACGAGATGGGCAGGCAAAACCCTCACAATGCTGAGACTCTCCCGGTGTGGTGCGAGTATGGCGCACGAAAAAAAATCTGCACCAGGTGGATATCTGGGGTCAGATGTTGTTTTTGGTGTAATTGGAAATCGACCTATTCTGTTGTTTAGGCAGGAGGACATGTAAAACAGTCCCGCAATTATGCAATCGCATAATTCAACGCATAATCAGCCAAAGTCCGCATATTTATGCGGTGGGGGCGCATTTTTTCAAATACGCCGCACTTCCGCCGCATAAATTGCCGATTTCTGTGCAAAATATGCGGGGCTTACGTGATTTCATAATCCCCGCATTTTCGTTCTAAAAATGTCCCATAATATATCTTAGCAGAAAGTTGAAAAATGTTGCGTTGTCACTACCCAAAGTGAGTAGAGTGCAGATGTGAGTTGCGCATGCGTCACTTTGTGACAAGTAACCTACAAGATGCTAACGGCGGTTTGAGCTAACGTTAGCAGTCAAGTAGCCTACTAGATGCTAACGCGTTTTGAGCTAACGTTAGCAATCAAGTAACCTACTAGATGCTAATGGCGTTTTTAGCTAACGTTAGCAATCAAACAATCATAGATAGCTAAAACGTTTTTGAAATGACTGCTAGCTACAAGTTAGCAATCAAACACAACATTGGCTGTCACTTGAATGGCGTTTTGAGCTAACGTTAGCAATCTAACAATCATAGATAGCTAAAACGTTTTAGAAATGATTTCCATCTTCTGTTATTGTATGTAAAGAGAGAAGTTGATTATTTTACAGATTTCACAAATTTCAGTAAGACACGTTATGCCGTAAACAGTTTAAATCTGAGCATGCGCAACTCAAATCTGCACGCTACTCACTTTGGGTAGTGACAGCGTTTATTTCACACAAGAGCAGCCATTTTCCCCTGTTGCCATGGAAACGTTATGAAGTGATGTAATTACGTGACGTGAACATCATCGAAAAGCTGGGTTTTGGGAGGGGGGGGGAGGGGATCACTTTTTTTTCTCTTTTTCATCAAACTGCAGTTTTTGCAAGTTCCCGCAATTTCATCGCATAAAGTTGCATGAATATCACATAGCATATTCCATCGCATTTTTTAAGAAAACGTGGCGCATAATCGAGGATTTTTGCCCCGCAACAATCACATTTTCTGTATTCTGTCTTCAGGCGTGGGGCTCTGTGCAGGAGGGCGCCTCCTGTCCAGACGTC
>NC_041352.1:26867880-26880380 GCF_004354835.1 Perca flavescens
AACCAGGTAGGCCGTTGCCACGGTCCACCTGGCCAAGAATAAAATCTAAGCATGCAGGACAACATACAGTTTCACATTCAATCCAATACAGGAATACAGAATACAACAGGCTACATACAGTAGAGAGAAAGTACAGAATAAGTAGGCATTACAAAGCATGAGGGATAAAGGAACTAGGGGTGCACCGATATCCGATATTAATATCGGATATTGGTCTCGATATTGACAAAATAGCTGGATCAGGGATCGGAAAAATGAACAGATCCACGGGCCGATCCATCGTTTTTTCACCCTTTGTCGCACGTGTGTCGCATGATGGAAGAGATGAGTGTACAAAGAAATAAGAAGTCAATACATTACATCTGTTATTTTGTCTTAGTTAGGAAAGTAACGTTTAGTTAGGTTAGGAAAGTAACGTTTAGTTAGGAAAGTAACGTTTAGTTAGGTTAGGAAAGTAACGTTTAGTTAGGTTAGGAAAGTAACATTTAGTTAGGAAAGTAACGTTTAGTTAGGTTAGGAAAGTAATGTTTAGTTAGGTTAGGAAAGTAACATTTAGTTAGGAAAGTAACGTTTAGTTAGGTTAGGAAAGTAATGTTTAGTTAGGAAAAAGTAACGTTAGGTTAGGAAAGTAACGTTTAGTTAGGAAAGTAACGTTTAGTTAGGTTAAAAAGTAACGTTTAGTTAGGAAAGTAACGTTTAGTTAGGTTAGGAAAGTAACGTTTAGTTAGGTTAGGAAAGTAACATTTAGTTAGGAAAGTAACGTTTAGTTAGGTTAGGAAAGTAATGTTTAGTTAGGTAAGGAAAGTAACGTTTAGTTAGGTTAGGAAAGTAACGTTTAGTTAGGAAAGTAACGTTTAGTTAGGTTAGGAAAGTAACGTTTAGTTAGTTTAGGAAAGTAACGTTTAGTTAGGTTAGGAAAGTAACGTTTAGTTAGGTTAAGAAAGTAACGTTTAGTTAGGTTAAGAAAGTAACGTTTAGTTAGGTAAGTAATGTTTAGTTAGGTTAGGAAAGTAACGTTTAGTTAGGAAAGTAATGTTTAGTTAGGTTAGGAAAGTAACGTTTAGTTAGGAAAGTAACGTTTAGTTAGGTTAGGAAAGTAACGTTTAGTTAGTTTAGGAAAGTAACGTTTAGTTAGGTTAGGAAAGTAACGTTTAGTTAGGTTAAGAAAGTAACGTTTAGTTAGGTTAAGAAAGTAACGTTTAGTTAGGTAAGTAATGTTTAGTTAGGTTAGGAAAGTAACGCGTTTAGTTAGGAAAGTAATGTTTAGTTAGGTTAGGAAAGTAACGTTTAGTTAGGAAAGTAACGTTTAGTTAGGTTAGGAAAGTAACGTTTAGTTAGTTTAGGAAAGTAACGTTTAGTTAGGTTAGGAAAGTAACGTTTAGTTAGGTTAGGAAAGTAACGTTTAGTTAGGTTAAGAAAGTAACGTTTAGTTAGTTTAGGAAAGTAACGTTTAGTTAGGTTAAGAAAGTAACGTTTAGTTAGGTTAGGAAAGTAACGTTTAGTTAGGTAAGTAATGTTTAGTTAGGTTAGGAAAGTAACGTTTAGTTAGGTAAGTAATGTTTAGTTAGGTTAGGAAAGTAACGTTTAGTTAGGTTAGGAAAGTAATGTTTAGTTAGGTTAGGAAAGTAATGTTTAGTTAGGTTAGGAAAGTAATGTTTAGTTAGGAAAGTAACGTTTAGTTAGGTAAGTAACGTTTAGTCAGGAAAAGTAACGTTTAGTTAGGAAAGTAACGTTTAGTTAGGAAAGTAACGTTTAGAATCAATTCAACAACGGTATCGGATCGGTACCAGGTATCGACAGATACACAAAGCCCAGGTATCGGTATCGGGACTGAGAAAGTGGGATCAGTGCATCCCTACGAGGAACCTGAGGGTTTGTTGATTAAAGCATGCTAACAGCAGAAAGGAGTTAGTCTGAAGCTCACGCTGAGTGGACTGTGTTCCAGGTGGAGGGAGCTGAGAAGATCTACGTTCGCTACCAGAACATCGTCTCCATGACCACGTCCAAGACCTACGACGTCCTGGACCACCGCAAGCTGGAGGTGCAAATCGTGCTCTACATTAATAGAATAATACAATGATTTTTGCAAGAAATAGAAAGTATACCAACACTTTTCTTAAAAGGAACAGGAAAGACTTATTGGGACTTTGTCTTATTCAGCGTGTCCCCCAGAGTTAGATAAGTCCATACATACCCTTCTCATCTCTGTGCTGTCCTAACTCTGTCTGTGTGTGTGTGTGTCTATTTGTGTTTGTGCGCGTGTGCATATGTGTGTGTGTGTGTGTGTGTGTGTGTGTGTGTGTGTGTGTGTGTGTGTGTGTGTGTGTGTGTGTGTGTGTGTGTGTCTCAGTTTGACAGTGACTACGCAGACTTCCAGCTCCAGGTCCAGAGTCTGTTCCAGTCTCTTCAGTCTCTGCTGGACTTCTGGTTCCGCCAGCCTCTCACTGTGAGTTCAACCCAACCACAACTAACTCTAACTGGAGAGAGAGAGAGAGAGAGAGAGAGAGAGAGAGAGAGAGAGAGAGAGAGAGACACAGGTGTTTTGTGTTTCAGACGGAGCGGATGCTGGAGCTGCTGGAGGTGTTTGAGTCCGGTCCGGCCTCTGGTCTGGACCTGAAGCAGCACCACCTGCTGCTGCTGCAGCGCTACAGCCGAGAGCTGGAGCTGCTGAGGAAGACCTACCAGAGACAGAGAGACAGGCCGCCCATCGGACGCAACCTGCCCCCGGTACACCTGTCTCTCTCACTGTCTGTCTCGCTGACTTTAGTCTAGAGCTATGTTTCCATCCACACGTTTTTATCCAAATTAAGTGATATTGAATGTAAAATGCCGTCATGGACACAGTAAAATCCGATTGAATTTCATGAAGTTCGACTCAAACGAAATACGTTTGGTCTCATCAGATTTTCTCTTGATCGATATATATATACGGCTTATGCGATAAATGCTGATGGAAAACGTTATTTCCCGAATAAATTAATGAATTGCGATTAAGTTTTAGGTCATTTTATGGTTGCAACCCACCACAAAATGAAGAAGAAGAAGTTGTAGTCCATTTCCGCCCAGTATTTCCTCTCTGTTTGCACACATGACAGGTGTCAACAAATACATGATGTAAGCGGACGAACGAGGAGACACGAGAGACTTTTTGAATTTAATTTACGAGTAAACTATAACGGCTATCTTAGATAGCAAAAATCTACGAAATGCCATAATTTATCAGGAACTCGCGAAGGAAATGACCAACAAATGTTACGACAAGAGAATTTAAACATGAAGACAACATGAAAGGAACTCGTTACTTTACACACAAATATGTCCACGTTCTTAGGAAGGAGTCCACCTCTCATATTCGCCAAAGAAATTGCAACATTTTGCTTGTCATGCTTGCCATATCTCTAAGGACTGTCTCTCTGTACCTGTCTGTCTCTCTGTACCTGTCTCTCTGTGTACCTGTCTCCCTCTCAGGTGGCGGGACGGATCCTGTGGTGCCGTCAGCTCTTCAGGAAGCTTGAAGCTCCAATGTTGATCCTGAAGAAGAAGCTTGACGTCCTCAAGGTACAACTGATTTGATCACATCGATCACAACATTATCCCTAATCAATACAACCCTCTGTGACCCAACCTGTCTGTCTGTCTGCCTGCCTGCCTGTCTCTCCGCCAGGGACCAGAGATGACCAAAGTAATCCGGAGCTACAACAAGATTGCCGTGGTGCTTCTGCAGTATGAGTTGCTGCACCTGCAGGGCTGGAGTCAGGCTGCAGAGAGCGCACCGCACTGCCTGAGCGCCGCCCTGCTGGTCCGACACGAGAACAGCAAGGTGCTGGGTGACATAACGATAGATCAATGGACGAGTGAACTCACTCGATGTGGTTTTAAGGTTAACTGGTGTTTAAGTGACAGTCTCGGACTCAGATTATTATTCTGAGTGTCTGACAACATTATGGGATGGATCCCTACAGAGATAGACCTTTTAGTTAAAGAGTAAGATCCTTTAAGTTTAACATGGAACAGCCCCGAAATCACCATCACCAAACTCCACCAGACTCCATGTAAATAATCAGGACTTTTAGCGTGTATAGAGCCAGCATAACTCCACCAGACTCCATGTAAATAATCAGGACTTTTAGCGTGTATAGAGCCAGCATATCTCCACCAGACTCCATGTAAATAATGAGGACTTTTAGCGTGTATAGAGCCAGCATATCTCCACCAGACTCCATGTAAATAATCAGGACTTTTAGCGTGTATAGAGCCAGCATATTTCCACATGTATATGGGTGAATTAAGGGTTTATTTCAACCAAACCAGAGTGGTGATTGTTGGAACAGTGGAAAGAAGAGATGAACCAAGACGGCTTTTGATATTTTAATTTAGTTTCTCTCCACTTTGAATGAAGTGTGTTTTACGATGATAAAAGTCCTGATTATTTACATGGAGTGTGGTGGAGTTTGGTAACACATACACCAGCTGAATTTATCTTTCTCTACAATGAATATTGAGGCTTCCCTTTTTCATTTTCTCGGCCAAGTCGCCATCAAACTCATCCTTCAGAGAGTTCCCTCCATGTCCTTTTGTTGTGTGACTTTGTTGTTGTATATATACGGTAACGTCACACTCCTGGCAGAACAGTGGCACAACGTGTGAAGAGCTGTCCTGTTTCCCAGGAGGTTTCTGTGAACCTGGACCCTGTGGTGCTGGAGGTGCTGCAGGAAGCCCGCTGGATGAGCAAACTCGGGGTGACGGTGCCAAAGGTCATCCTAAAAATGACTTTAAGAGAAGCGTCGGTCAAAGCTCTGTACAAGCGGTGAGAACAGCTGTGTATATGCTGTGTATCTGAATTTCTGTTTGGTTTCTGTAATACTATAACCCCTAACCCTTATATCTAAAGTGTCCTGAGATAACTTTATTATTGTTATTATTTGTAGGACTGTGCTTGATTGAAGAAATTCTTAGTCGACTAACACTCATTCAATTGTATCGACTAATCAATTAGTTGATTTAATCGACAGATCTGTAAATCTGAGTTTCTCCGCAAAAGCACCACTTTAATTCTTGTGTTTACCAGAGATGTGCTCGTACGGTTCTTGGAAACAGGGGCGATTCTAGGATCTGACCTTTGGGGGTGCTCAGCCCCTAATGAAAAGTTGATAGCAGTTAAACTAGGGGGTTTGGGGGCATGCTCCCGTAAGATTTTTTTTTTTTTTTTAAACCCTTAAATCATGACTTCTTGTGAGTTTTGGGGAAAGAAATAGACAGATTGAGATATGCAATTATGACAAACTATCAACAGATTCAAGGCATCTGCTGTGAAAAAAGATGGAAACTACAAAGCATGATTATTGCAGCACACATACCCAGGGGTGTTGGACTGGGGGGGGAAGGTGACTGAGTGCCCAGGGCCCTCATGTGAGGAGGGCCCAAAAATATGCTTAGAATTCATAGCTTTGGCTGCAGGGAGGGGCCCATAGAAAATGCCTTTCACAGGGCCCAGAATTTGGAGCTACACCCCTGCACATACCTTAAATGGTAAAATAAGCCTTAACATATTTTTAGACAAGATTATTCATGTTTTTTTCTGCTGTTGATTTTCAACTTTTTCATCTAATCTAATAATGCCTCTGAACCAGATGGGGAAAACACAACATCTCTTTTTCTTAAGAGCCTAGTCCTCCATGAAATGCATATGTAAATATAATGTGAATGGAATGTTTTAAGTGTTTTTGCCCGTATAATATATATCCACTTTCTCACCTGGTTCTTCCAGGTCCCTCTCTTTGTCCACTCTCTCCATCCTTCTCTCTCTCTCCCCCCATCCTCCTCTCTCCCTCTATCTCCTTCCCTCCGTCCCTATCACTGACAATCACATACAAAACATTTTGTAATCAACAAGAAAATAATCTTCAAATAATAGAGAAAATAAAACACAGTAGTCCTACTATATACATGTCTTATAGGCTACCTAGCCATTTTCTCACCTTGTTCATCTTGCTCTCTCTGCCCTTCTCCCTCTCTATTCTCCTCGCTCCTTTGTGCTGTCAACCAGAAGGCAAATGTAATCAACTAATCAACAGAGAATGCATTGTGTAGGCTACCAAAGTAGAGCTGATGAAGGTCCTGCTACTCCCGAAAACATGTCTTTTCGCTTTTTTCTTTATTTGAGCCGCTTGGGTAACTTTTTTTTTTTTTTTGCGTTTAGACCATTGACATAACAGAAAGGTTTAGAGCGTTTAGACTCGTCTTTCTCCGTCTCCGTGTACTTCCCATTTCTCCTGCCACCGTTTGTTTATCTTTGGCGGCGCACTGTGGGACGGACTAGTCCATTTCATTGTGAAAGTAGGGGGGGCTGACCTCTCTCAGCAAGCAGGGCGCCTGCAGCTGCTGGGGGCGCTGATCTGCCAATTCCCCACACAGTGAAATGATAGAAAACAGAAAAACGCTTCGCAGCACAGAGGATTATTTATATATTTTGTTAAGTTAAGTGGCTGCCCGGTTCGCCCGTGCCAAAAACCGCCACTAATTTGAGCACTAAACGATCTCACATTATCACAATAAGGACTTTATTTTCAGGGGTGCTGAGATGATATTTAGGGGTGCTTCAGCACCCCTAAAAATAGCCTAGCGCCGCCTATGCTTGGAAATAAGTCATTCAGCGTGAAAACAGCATCAAACATCAGACTAATGCCGAGCTACAGGAGAAGGAATCCTCGTCGCCAAAAAAGCAAAAATTGGAAGACATGTTGTCATAGCTTCTTGGTACATAACGGTCAGTGTAACACTTATCAGTTCAATTTTCGGACATTTGAAAAAACAGAAAAATGGGTTCAAATATTAAATTTTTCATTTGTCTCAACATACACAGGCTTAAGGGAAGAGGCAAGACTAGGAAGGGAAGGGTCAATTTTAGAGTTAATTATCCCATAAAATCACTCTTATCAGAGATGGCAAATGGCGACCTGATTGACATGGATGATCAATGTACTAAATATAGATATAGACACCAGGCAAGCTTGATTCAAGTCTGTGCTGGATATTGACAAGCGTTTCACCTCTCGGTGAACGCTGAATGTTTTTGGATATTAAACTTCCAACACGTCGTCCATACTCATTCTGTCTTTAGGTCTGGCTGCTGTGCTTGAGTGGGGGCGGGGTGGGGGGGGCTGGGCGGAACGAGGGAGAGAATACCATCCCAGTATTGAATAATTGGAGCCCAGACGCAATTTTGTAATTTCTTTAATTTCTGATCCTCTGAATAAAAAACAGAAAACTGGAAAAACAGGTTAAAGATCCATTTTTTTTCATTTGTCTAGGCGGAAAAAAATATGAAAAATTGGATATTTGAACCCATTTTTCAGTTTTTCCAAATGTCCGTTTGTGCTTAGAGAATTGAACTGATAAGCGTCACACGGTCCATAACGGCTACCGTAGATGCAACATCCGTTTGAAAAAGCGAGGCTCTAGAGAGCACTATTCGTTTGAATGCAAAATACAATTTCACCGCTAGATGGGAGAAATTCCTACACAGTGGACCTTTTAAACAGTTAAGATCTCTTTTTTGGCAGTATGAACTGAATTCTCGTTGACTTGTTCCTTCTTTCTTACCTCGACTCTCCGCTGCGCCGGTTCAGGCTGCTGGAGTTGCTCCAGGAATACGGCTCGGTGGTCGCCAGGATCCCTCCTTCCCTCCTCCCTCTGATGCAGCCCTTCATCGGCCGGGTGGAGGCGGCTCTCTCCCCCGGACTCACCACGCTGTCCTGGACCGCTCTCAACACTGACTCATGTAAGGCAGGACAAGACGTACAGCGCTGCTCATGAGTATAGGAAGCCATGCTAAAGTTGACTAAAAAGAGGAATAAAAAAAAATCATCTTTTTGGAAATTGATCTTAATGAATTAATTAAAAAAAATAGGAAAAATCCGACCTTTGAGAACGCCAAATGAATAATGTATCGTAAATAATTAAATATTCTTCTTTAAAATACAGGGGGCATAAGTCAGTCCACCCCTATGTTAAATTTCCATAGAGTCAGGGAGACTTTTATTTTGAAAGGCCAGTTATTTCATGGATCCAGGATACTATGCATCCTGATAAAGTTCCCTTGGACCCCCCAACATCACATACCCTTCACCATACCTAGAGATTGGCATGGGGTACTTTCCATAAGATCATCTCTCAATGCAAATCAAACCAGCTATCAGGCTAACTGAAAAAAAACCATGGCAACCTCTAGGTATGGTGAAGGGTATGTGATGATGTGGGGGGGGGAGGGCTATTTTAATCCCAAAGGCCAAGGGAACTTTATCAGGATGCATAGTATCCTGGATCCATGAAATAACTGGCCTTTAAAAATAAAAGTCTGCCTGCTTCTATGGGAATTTAACATAGGGGTGGACTCACTTATGCCCCCTGTATTTTAAGGAAGAACATTTATTTCTTTACAATACATTATTCATTCGAAAGAAAATTGGTATCCTTAAAGGTTGGATTTTTCCTCATTTTTTTAATTAAGGCATTAAGATCAATTTCCAAAAGATTAATTTTTGATTCTTCTTTTTAGTCAACTTTAGCATGGGTTCCTATACTCATGAGCAGCACTGTACGAATGGTTGGATGGATGCAGAGAAACACATGCTGTTATATGATGCTACCAATCAGGGGCGATTCTAGGATCAGACCTTTAGGGGGGGCTCAGCCCCTAATGAGAATGTGACACGGATACAGTGCCTTGCTAAAGGGTTAATTCCCCACCCTGCTACATCAGTAATTTCACTGGATAACAGTGAATACATTTATTTCTTATTATAACAGAGGATAAATGCTAAATATTGACCATATGAAAATACTACGAAAGTCCCTTCATGGACTACCACAATCAAATCAAATGATAATGAGGTGTAAACAATAAATATATATAAAATTAAAACTTTCCTTGAGTGGGTTACAGGTGCATAGCAATGGCGACAGCGACACAGGATATTAAACTTTTAAACTATTAAAAATTAGTTTGAGCCTGTCATTGGTTGTCCTCTGTCACTAACAGACAAGTTCACAAACTCTCACTGGAAGCACTAAAATTAATGAAAAATTATTATAATTTTTAGGGGGGCTGAGATGAAATTTAGGGGGGCTTGCCCCCCAATAAAAAGAGTCTTAAAGGGATACGCCACCGTTTGTTGAAATAAGGCTTTTATAGCTGTAGGTAGGTGGGGTCTCCCCTAGCTGTAGATAGGTGGGGTCTCCCCTAGCTGTAGATAGGTGGGGTCTCCTCTAGCTGTAGATAGGTGGGGTCTCCCTAGCTGTAGATAGGTGGGGTCTCCCCTAGCTGTAGATAGGTGGGGTCTCCCCTAGCTGTAGATAGGTGGGGTCTCCTCTAGCTGTAGATAGGTGGGGTCTCCTCTAGCTCTAGATAGGTGGGGTCTCCTCTAGCTGTAGATAGGTAAGGTCTCCCCTAGCTGTAGATATGTGGGGTCTCCTCTAGCTGTAGATATGTGGGGTCTCCTCTAGCTGTAGATAGGTGGGGTCTCCTCTAGCTGTAGATATGTGGGGTCTCCTCTAGCTGTAGATAGGTGGGGTCTCCCCTAGCTGTAGATAGGTGGGGTCTCCTCTAGCTGTAGATAGGTGGGGTCTCCTCTAGCTGTAGATAGGAGGGGTCTCCTCTAGCAGTAGATAGGTGGGGTCTCCTCTAGCAGTAGATAGGTGGGCCAACGCATTTTTTGTACATGCATTGTTTTAGTCCGGTGCAACACCGGCAGCTCCGCCGCTAGTTAGCTTAGCGTAGTGAATGAAATCCTATGTTGCCGGTTAGCATGTTGTGAGTAAAAGTGAGCCAACAAAAGACAAAAAAACAACCTAATAACTTGCACTGAGACAAAAAATGCGTTGGCCCACCTCTCTACAGCCAGGGGAGACCGTGATAAGAACTACTTCAAAAAATTGTGGCGTATCCCTTTAAATCGCCACTGCTACGAATTATAAAATATTAGCATGTAACAGTCAATGAACACCCGTTTTTATCAGCAATACTCGGGAGAAACATCCAGCGATAATTCAGTTCCGCTCTGTGTCTCTGCTCAGTCATTGAGAGTGTGTACGAGGCTCTGAAGGATCTGGATCAGGTATCCAAAGTCGCCACGGACCTGTTGGAGTGCCGCATCGGCCGGCTGCTCCAGGCCATGTCGTCCAGCCGTCTGCTGGTCCTGCCAGAAGACTTGCCCGTCTCGCCTCAGGACCTCCTGCTGCAGACAGACAGCTCCGTTCAAGCCGCTGCTGTCACTCTCAACTGGTAATACTGAACAATACTCGCACTACTGCCGCTGCTACTACTGACGCTACTGACACTACTCAAGCAGTGAAGCCAATGTTGAAGCTCCTTAAAGCTGCATTCTCTCTAACTTCCAGCAGGGGGCGACTCCACCAGCTCCAAACAGAAGTCTGTTTCTATAGAAGTCTATGAGAAAATGAGCCTACTTCTCTCTTGATTTATGACCTCCAGTAAACATTTTCATAATGAGTTTATGGTCTCAATCGCTAGTTTCAAGTCTTTATCAACACAGCACCATGTTCATTTAGTAAATGATGCTCCCATTCATTTTAAAACGGGATGATTTAGGGCCTGTCAATCAGGACAAAGGCTTAGCGAGGCTAACCATGCTAACACTGTGGACATTAAAATAGACCTCAACTTGTTTTCGGCTGTCCTTTTTTTCATCTAAAACTTAAATGTCGCCTAAAAATGTCTTGTTCTGCCAACCAAGCTAACTAGCTACCACTATTGTTTCCTATAACGTGTGTGTGTGTGTGTGTGTGTGTGTGTGTGTGTGTGTGTGTGTGTGTGTGTGTGTGTCTCTACAGGCAGAGTCAGCAGGTAGAGAAATATGTGTTTGAGCTGATTGATGAGCTGAAGAGGAAGATGAAGACATCTGAGACTGTTAATCTGGAGGTAACAGACACAGATACAAACACACACGCACACACAGACACACACACACACACACAGACACAAACACTCACACACACACACACACACACGCACACACACACACAAACACAAACACACATTCATGTTCCTCTCCTCCTTTCTCCTCCTCCTTCTCTTTAGGGATCTTTCCAGTGTCTCCATCCAGACTCCAAACAGAAGACGCGCTGTCAGTCTTGTCTTTCTTGTCGTTTCTACAACCTGATTGGTCAGCTCTGTCATCGCAACACTGAAGCCCTGGTCAAAGGTCAGCCCTCTCTCCTCCCATGTCTCCTTCCCTTCCCTGCCTTCCTTCATGGCCTTTTCTTTGTCTTGTCTTCCTTTATCAAAAAAGAAAGTTTTCTTTTCAGCTTTTTTTTATATCATTTGTCGTTTATAAAAAGAAAAGTCAAACTTCTAAGCTACATTGTGAGTTGTCTGTGGTGAAATTGTAATCAACCGAAATTAGCTCTTAGTATCTCCAACCACGCTGTTCTATAGTTTGCCAAATAGCAATGCAACTATGAAAACTATGAAACTTCAAATTTCGACAAATAGGCTGAATTACCTGTCGAGAAGAAAGCAGGCAACTTCGGCATTCCCTTTTTTTAAATCCTTGCTCCTCATGAGCTCTGTCCATCTTGGAAAACCCACTCCAATATTAACTTTGGTCTTATAGAGCTTTTTCACGGCAGACATGTTGACATTTCATAGTAGGAAAATCACAAGTGTATTCAAACCCATTACTGATGGCTCCATTCCACTTAGGAGAGGTCCTGGTATTAAACCATTACTGATGGCTCCATTCCACTTAGGAGAGGCCCTGGTATTAAACCATTACTGATGGCTGAAAATATCTTACTGGGACACTTGATGGAACTGAGTCATCGTTAAGGTTATCAATCACAGCTCTGCTTTTCCTACTATGTCAAGTCAACATGTCTGCTGTGAAAAAGGTCCATTGCATTGTCGCGTTGTCGTTTTAATTCTCTTTTTAACTTCCTTGGCGACTTCATTACATGTCCTAGAGCAGGGGTCTTCAACGTTTTTTTAGGCCAAGGACCCCTTAACTGGAAGAGAGTTGGAGCATGGACCCCCTACTATATATATTGTATAAAATTAAGTTGCATATTAAACTGGGCCTGAGATAACATGTAGGGTGGCCTAAACCCTTTATACATGCTTTTTTTTTGCATAGAATACTTAGCTAATAAAATAGCCTAATAATTCTTGGCATGCTTTTGCATGCATGTGGCAAATCACATCTGTGGATGGCTACCTTAGTGACTACCTTACCTATTGGCCAGTAAGCAGTGGAGATTTATATTTGCTAATAATCTGTTGAATTCATGTTAAGACTTTGAACTTTTTCTTTTAAACTTTCAGAAATTAACTAATTTGGAGCCCCCCTGCATTGAATATGAGCACATATTTGTGAATGGACAAAGGTTTTTCTTTGCTAAGAATCAACTCAAAGAATTACACAATGGAGGTTTAAATTAAAGGACCCTACCAGTGGGTTTAAATGTCAACATCTAATGACTTC